>NC_051121.1:5976532-6134924 GCF_014839805.1 Manduca sexta | reverse complement strand
GGAGAGATCAAATTGGCTTGGAAGCGGATGAAATTGGCAGCCAACGCCAAATTATCTCTCCAGTAGTTCGATTTCTTCCCCTAAGTTCGTTCAGTCTGAAAAATCTACACACATAAGTATCATGGTAAATTATGTACTTATATCATTGGAAAAACAGCAAAATTACTCAATTATTTGTTATATTTTTCCATTCTTTGGATTTCAACATATTGGTATTCGTCTTAGTTGATTTATTTTCTAATATGTGAGCTGACTCAGAAATAAGTTGACGTAGTATTTCCTAGAATAAGAAGGAAAGTCGTATTAATTGAATAAAATTCTGCTTTATTGCATTGTTTATTAACAAGATAATTGATTTGAACTAACCTTTTCTTCAAAAGTCCAACTTTCACCCCTTTTTCTTTGATTGTTCCATTTTCAATTGGAATAACTAACGATATAAGTATACGTTGCGTACGTGATTACACAACTAAAACAAATGCACTTATAACGCTGTTGCTGTGCCTAAATAGTTATAAACGAACAACGGTGCTTTATGTTACTTTAAGTGCTATTAAATAGAACCATAAATAAACTTCTATGTAAACTTTTCGATAATATTCAAGTACGCGCGCCGCACACTTCATTCCGTTATACGCTAGCTAAATACAAAGTAAGCAATGAATCAAAAATATAATTCATGCCAATTACAATTATTCAGCTTTAAGATATATTTAAATGACAAAATAGTATATAATTAGCATTATCATCATCATCATCAAAATCACATTTTATTACACATTTTGCCCTTCCATTCATACAAGCTATGTGTAAGGGAACGCTGCGGCAATCGCCGAGTGAATGAATAAATGGATCACTGTAATTTTTTGCCTATAATCTGTGGATATTAATTAAACCAGGGACTATCTTTGGTACTAGATAATCCTCAGTTGGTCTTGGATTTGTAATAAGAATGAATTTTAGTCCAAGAACTAACGTTAATACCGTAACAAACCTAGACTTTTAGTCTTGGTTTAAACCCAGTACTAAGCTATGTTTTTGTAATAAGGCGGCAAGAGTTAAAGCTGGAGATAGCAAGTTTCTAAATGTATTTTGGTTGTAGGAACTTGACATTCGTTAAATGCTCGAAATGTAATATATTTTATGCTTTAATGTTAATAGAAATTACTTCTATGAATATTATACTTCGACGGTCCCTATGTATAATATCGAATCTGCAAAATTGCATTTTGTAGATTCAATACTTTGCGTAGAAACTGTCGATATTTAAACGGTCCTTATGAAAATGAACTGCATTTGTTTAAGACAATAAGGATCGAAGTGCTTATCGCCATGGTATTTAATACTAAACAAGCGATGTTTATTCCACGGTTCCTACGTAAAGTATTGCATGTGCAAAATGCAATTTTGCAGAATCGATAATTTACATAGGGATCGTCGACTTCCAATAACTTTTTGCTATAATGTTTTCAATCATTCTGTATTTTTGATGTAAATTCGAAGTAAATATAATATGAGGAGCAATCTTGTTTTAAACCGATGAAAACCCATAGTATTACTCGTGATACCATCTCCTACTGTGAATTGGGAAGGGGTAGGGTTTTTTTTCTAGTATTTTTGTAACAACCAGTGGTACCTTGCTTTAAAAACAGTCATTGAATACCAGCTGCAAACCTGCTGTTACCCTAAAGAGATCATCGAGGCGTTAGAAGACGCGTTTGGCCATCAGATTTACTGCTGCAAATTAAAGGGCTGCCATACAGAAAGTTCGATCATTGCCAAGAGTGACTGAAATTGGAAGTGAATTACGTAACTTTACGACGGTTGTGCGAAATTGTGTATCCGTGTTAAAAACTGTTCTATCATAATATCTAATCTAAAAAATGTGTTTCCTCGATATAATGGTGTTATGCGAGTATTAGAAATAAGAACTGCTAATGGGACATTACTCGTTCCGTGACGCGAACAGTCGTGTTACCTACTGATGGGTCAGCTGTCGGCTGAACCCTTAACTGGGGGGTGGAATGTTAATTATGACAAGACTTTTGGCACCATCTGGTCGCAAAAGGCGGGATCTTCAATATTCCTGCGCTTGCAATAGCAGTTTACCCATCGCCAACACACGGTGAGGCGTGCATGGTTGAGGCGTGCGCGGAGGCGCGGGCGAGGTCTACTGTTTTTCCGCCAGCCATTTTCGTGCATGTCACGTTTTTTTTGCATCTCTCTAGGGGATGGTGGACGACATCTTGCCTTTAGTCCTAGGCATTGAAGGTTAACATTTTTTTTTGTTTCTTTCAGGATGGTTAGGAATTATAAAAGAACGACAAATAGAAGGGATTGGCCCGAAGACAATATCAAAAAAAGCTGTGTGGATGCTGTTATTAAAAAAGAATAGGATATTTGTTGGCTTCACAAACATTTTCTGTACTGCAAACTGTCAAAACGGCTCGTGATAGCCTCGAAAGCAACATTTCTACCGGTAAATGTACAGGAAAGGTTTCTTTAGGTCCTAAAGAACAAGTTTTTACAGAATCGAAAGAGGTCGAGGTGTGTGAATATATTATGGATATGGAATGTTGAACTTACGGACAGTGAAAGCTTTAAGATCTTTAGCTTACAACTTAGCTAGGAAGAACAATAAGGTCCATTCAATACCAAAAAAGAAGAAGATGAGAAAGATTGTTTACTGAGGTTTTAAAGAGACTTCCAGAGTTATCAATAAGGAAGCCAGAAGCCTGATCGCATTTTTGGAGTTATTGAAAAAAAAACTACGTAAATTAGAGGCAGTACTTCATCCCAAAAAATCATAGAATTTCTGTTTGAAAACGCCACATTAGAAAAAATTGGTGAAGAATGGTAGATGTTTGATTGGAAGTCATCTATCAAGGACAAAGTAAAATCTACCACAACTTGGAATATTCAATTCAACCAGTAAAACATACATTCTGCGTCGTTCAAGAAAACCTCCTAATGTACTTGTGGGTGGCGAAATATACTATAAGAGTGACATAGCTATCGCTCAAAATATTTGCAGACCACGACAACTTGTATATAAAATAGAACCATTTTTTCTGCACAGCATAGTAGCTGTTAATAAAAGTAAATTACATGATGTAAATAAATTACAGAGTAAACATTTTGGTACCGAATGGCAAGGTTTATCGGAATTAAGTTTATAAAGAAATATTATTAAAACAGGGGGCTTTACGAGGATAGGGGTGAAAAGTTTTCGGCCTAACCTAAATATAACGCTAGCAGGTCAAAGTTTTGGCTTGTATTCTATAGTACTGTTTCCCACTAGCTTATATTTAAATTGTCAGGTCGACTTTTTTGTTAGTATACGTTTGAGAGCCAATAGAACAAGACGCCTCGATTGCTTGCATAAAAAGGGAAAACTCAGAGCAGCGCGCAGTCATTAAATACCCCTATTTAAAAGACCTAACACCATTTCAAATTAAAGAAGAGCTGGATTCAAAAGTCGAACGAGCACTTCTGATGAACCACGTTCAGGACGCCCCGTTGACGTCACTTCTCCGTAAATTATTAAAAAAAAAATCATAAAATGTCGATGGAGGACCGGTGATTAAAAGTGACTTTGGCTACTAGGACATCAACTGAACGTGAACGCAATATTTTACATGAACATTTCAGCATAGAGAAGCTCTGTACTAGGTGGGTGCCGCGTTTGCTAGCGGTCGATCAAAAATTGACCCGGAAAACTGTTTCAATCGAAAATTTGGCGCTCTACAAGCGAGACCCCAGCGAATTATTGCGTCGATTTATAACAGTGGATGAAACTTAGATTCACCTCTACACTTCTGAAAGTAAACAACCGTCGAAACAATGGATTGGGCCAGGTGAACCAACCCCAAAGAAGGCAAAAACAATTTTATTGGCGAATAAGTTCATGGCGACTGTGTTTTGGGATGCGAATCGAATTATCTTCATTCCTTATTTGGAGAAGGGTAAAACCATCAATGGTCAATACTATGCAGAGCTATTGCAAAGTTTGAAGGACTAGTGAAAAATAAACGACCACACATGGCGAAGAAAAAAATCTTGTTTCATCATGACAATGCACTCGCCCATTCATTGGTCGTCGCGATGGCTAATATCACCGAATTAAAGTTCAAATTGTTCCCCCAACCACCATATATATTCACCAAATTTAACCCCTAGTGACTTTCATGTGTTCCCTAAACTCAAAAAATGGCTTAGTGGTAAAAAATTAAGAAGCAACAGGGAAGTCATCCATGCTGTAAATGAGTATTTTGAGGGATTGACGAATCGGACTATAAAAATGATATAACTGCATTAGAGCATCATTATGAAAAATGTATTAGTATTGATGGAGATTATGTTGAAAAATAAAGCGAAAAAAAATTTATTAAAAACAAGTTGATTTTCATTATCAGGCTGGAAACTTTCCACCCCACCTTCGTACAACAGACATTTTCGGAAGAAATATATTGTTATGAAGGGGTCCAGGAACCCGAAGAACTTCGAGTTAAACTTTTTTATTTATAATTAAAATTGTAAGTATATGAATAAAAATTAAACATGTATACGTATTTTTTTATATAAGTGACAAACCTACATCATTAACAGTCATTTTAAAGACATAGCTAGGAACAACCTGGTATTTGTTTAGAATCAAATCTAGCAATGTTTAAATGTAAGTATCAAACAGCATACTGGAATATGAATGTTGTTAAGTTATAAATTATATTATATCAAGATGTTTCTGTTTCTTGTCGCTAGAGGCGCTTATGTTGTCATTATTATCTGTGTTCTGCGTTTTCGATATACTGTCCTGTCTGTAGTTCTTTCCAACAATAATAGTGCATTTGTAATATCAGAATTCTTACTTTAATTAATATCCGTTAATAATAACCTAAACCCAATAGATGATGGGCCCAGGTACGTAAAAAAAACGGATTAAGTAAAGAGCAAAGTAAATATACGTGTACAAGTTAAAATTGTGAATTGCCGGCATCGTGGTTTTACAACCTAACCTTAACATGGAAGTCTCAAATTCTTTGAGAGTTGAAAAGATTAATGGCTAGAAATTCAGGCAATGGAAGTTCCAAATAAATTGTGCCTTAAAAGCGAAAGGCTTGTAATATACATGCAGTTAGACCCACAATGGGTGGTACAAACCAGCGTACCTTCATAATCCATAATACCTTCATCTATGGAGATAAATAAAATTAAGGGATCAATTGTGATCAAGTCAAAAACAGTTACTGTTTCTTGCCACTAGAGGCGCTTATGTTGCTTTTATTATCTGTGTTCTGCGTTTTCGATATGCTGTCCTGTCTGTATTTTTTTCCAACAATACAAGTGCATTTGTAATATCAGAAATCTTACTTTAATTAATATCCGTTAATAATAACCTAAACCCAATAAATTTAAATTATATTAATTTATTTGTAATGCAATCGACTCGGACACGTTGGAAACAAGAGCGAAATATTCGGCTGGGTTCGGTTTTGTAGTGTTATCTTTTTCTATCGCAATTACGTGGTGTGCCGTCAGTCGCACCTCAATTCCATTTTTTTATTTTTTTGCAATGGCATCCGAATCTAAGATTAAGAAAGATAAGCCTTTGCGAGGCCAGTCTCGTGAAATTGTTTTTAAGGTATTTAATTATTTCCGGAATGAAGTGGAATTATTTAAAACGAATAAAGGCAGCAACTATTTCAAAAAGATTCAAGACCGAGTTGCAGAAGCTACACGAGTATGAAGAAGGACTTTCAACCGAATTTTAAACGAGGTTGGTAATGAAGATGAAACATCATCAAATTCACACATATTTGGCACTGTAAAAAAGAGAAAAGCGAAAAAATCATACTTTTTACATCACGATAGTTTTGATTATGACGTAAGTAGAAGAATGATTTATGATTTTCATTTGAGGTTTCACGAGGTAACCGTGAAGCATCTCAATGTTTGCCGGCAAACATGACAGCTACATTGACATTTACGTGTGTCACGGGAATATAACCTTATATACTACATAATAAGGTTATTTTTCCGTGAAACGTGTAATGTCATGTAGCTGGCATGTTTGCCGGCAAACATTGAGATGCTTTAAGTGTTAATTAATGAGAATAAAAAATCTTGCACTCATAGAAATGGACAATCGTATTTACTGTGGAGTACTGATACAGATAATTAAAAAAGCTTAGATATGAGGTTTGAAAAATAAAAGTAATGATTTGAAGGACTCTAAAGCTAAAGAAGCTAATTTGACATCAGTGTCATATCTTTTTTTTAAATTAAAATGGGTGCCGAAGGGATGTAGAGAACACATAAAGGAATTGTTCCTTACAGAAGTGATTTTTTTTTAAAATGATCATAAAGATGCAAATACTAGATTTCAATCACACAATAAAGAAAAAAAATTAATCCTGTTATATGTTCCATGATGATTCAAATTCCTCAGTAGCTAGTGATAGTGCAAATGCAAACACCACCATTGACCTGGAATCACTAAAATATTTGAAGGATGATGATGTCTGCCTACTATCATTAAATAAATACCCTACAGTAAAGATTCTTTTTGAAATATAATACCTGCCTGCCCAGCTCTGCGCCGGTAGAAAGACTTTTTTCTTATGGTAGCATGATTATGAGGCCTCACAGAGGAAAGATGAAATATTTGAAGAAATAATTTTGTTGAAATCTGTTAAATAAATTTACTTTGATCACTTGTTTAAATAAATAAAAACAAAAACTGAATTACAATAAAGTATAAAACTAAATGTATTTTATTTTAATAAAGTATTTCGGAAATATGTATTTTGTATTTAGTATTTTAAATATAAAATAAAAAACTATTTTGTATTTGAAATATAAAAAACGAAAAGTATTTACATTTTGTATTTAAATACACTTTATAATATACAGGTCTACAACTTTGCTCCCGCCGTTTTCCAAAAGATGGCGCTAGTAGCCAGTAATAGTTCAAATAAATAAATCACAGTTGTTTTCCATCAGTTTTGACATCTATAAATATAACCTTATATCGATATTAGTTAATTTTTGTTTGCGTCATATAGTTACACTTAATTAAATATGTCAAATTATAAACCGAATTCACGTCATTTGCGGGAGATTTTACTTTTTCATTTCAACATGAAAAAATCGGCGGCTAAGGCTCATCGGGTTATTTCAAGTACTTATGGTGATGATACTATTAGTGAAAGAACGTGTCGCGAGTGGTTCCAGCGCTTTAAAAGTGGCGATTTTGTTGTTGAAGATCGGCATAGCGGTGGCAGAGAAAAAACTTTTGAAGATGATGAACTGGAGGCTTTACTTAATGAAGACTCGTGCCAAACTCAAGAACAGCTAGCAAAATCATTGGGAGTAACTCAGCAAGCAGTATCAAAACGCCTGGAACAGCTGGGGATGATTCAAAAACAAGGATACTGGGTACCGTATCAGTTGAAACCAAGAGATGTTGAGCGACGTTTATTTGCTTGTGAACAGCTGCTTGAAAGACAAAAACGAAAAGGATTTCTTCATCGTATTGGTACTGGGGACGAAAAATGGGTGCACTACGACAACCCTAAGCGACGCACATCATGGGGATTGCCCGGCCACACTCCTACGGCGACACCTCGACAGAATATTCACGGATCCAAGGTCATGTTGTGTATTTGGTGGGATCAGCTTGGCGTAATTTATTATGAGCTACTAAAACCTTCTGAAAAAATTAATGGTGCACTTTATTGAACGCAATTAATGCGTTTGAGCCGGGCATTAAAAGCAAAACGGCCGCAATACGCTGATAGACACGAAAAAGTAATTTTGCAACACGACAATGCTCGACCTCACGTGGCGAAAGTAGTCAAGACGTACCTCGAAACACTGAAATGGGAAATTCTACCTCACCCGCCATACTCTCCAGATGTTGCTCCATCTGATTACCATTTATTTAGGTCGATGGCACACGGCCTGGCGGGCCAGTGCTTCGATTCTTTTGAAAAAGTGGAAGAATGGATCGATTCTTGGATCTTATCAAAGGATGAAGAATTTTTCCGACGCGGGATTTGTTTGTTGCCTGAAAGATGGGCCAAAATAGTGGAAAGTGACGGACAATACTTTGAAACATAAATAAGATACCATTTATTTTTATATAATTTTTAAAATAAAAAAAAAACGGAGGGAGCAAAGGTGTAGACCTAATATATTTTGCACATCTCTGCCTGTATTATATACTTGCCCACTGCTGAGCACGGGCCTCCTCTACTACTGAGAGGGATTAGGCCTTAGTCCATCACGCTGGCCTAGTGCGGATTGGTCGACTTCACACACCTTCGAAATTCCTACAGGGAACTTCTCAGATATGCAGGTTTCCTCACGATGTTTTCCTTCACCGTTAAAGCGAACGATAAATTCACAAAGAATACACACATGATTTTAGAAAAGTCAGAGGTGTGTGCCCTTGGGTTTGAAACTGCGGACATTCGTCTTGGCAGTCCGTTCCACACCCAACTAGGCTATCGCCGCTTAATAACGAAGTGCAAATTCCACTTTATGAAAGAAACATCGCCGTACACAGCTTTGGCGCTCAAGGATCATCCGTCGCCAATCAAGCTAACATCGAATGCCTACATCGTAGAAGAATTGATAGGGGCCATGAGCAAGCCAGAGGCTTTTGTTGCCTGACTGCAGCGGGCAACGGGCCGGGAGGCTGGAATGCTACCCTCAATACCACAATAGAAAAATACTCATGGAAAAATATGAAGTAAGTAACAATGAAACGGATAGAATTATTTGGACAAAATATAGTCTACGTATATACACACATCTCACACAAAAGACAAAAGTTGGAGTGACAAGAATCAGAAAGGAGTTATAAAACTAATCTCCAAAAGGCAAACATTTATAATTATTCATGCTGGAAACGAGAAAGGGTTTGTGCTCTCGGCTTTCCGAGATGTTCAGTATCCAGCAACGTATCTTCCAGCTCAATCTGGAATCCATTTTCACTACGTAATGGCTACACCAACCGGAAATTTCCCCTCGCGGTCCAAGCCCCGCTCCCTCAGAGTGGGTTTTTTCAACCACAATAGTATTCGAGGCTAACGGGCCGAACTCTCTGATTTCGTCCGCGATAACAATTTAGACGTTTTCCTCCTCCAGGTAACGTTTCTCGAACCCTCTCCGCAATCCCAATCTCGCTAACATCAAACTGGTCCGAAACGATCGCGCCAGGCGTTTCCGGCGTTTTTGCCATGCCTATTGTAAGCAAATCTAACAGCTCATATGATAGGACCATTTCTTTTAAATTTTAATTTTATCTAGTTGAAAACTTCTCTATCCTTGAGGTTAAAACGCCTCCATCTGAAAGATTGCGACAAAAAGGTGCCAAGCATCTACCGGAAATGACAGGGGACCAAAGACGGTGCAGAAGATGCCATAAAATAAAAACTAATGTGATGTGCACTAAGTGCAGTTTAAATTTATGTTTTACAAGAAATTGTTTCATGGATTTTCACCCCTAAACTGCATAAAATCTTGAATATATTGAAAGATTGCAATAATGATTTAAATGTAAGGATTACTGTTAGTAATTAAGATTTAAATTTGAGACTGTTCCTTTTCATATTCATTGTTTGAGATTATTTTTATTTTATCTTTGTTATGGTGGTTCATTATGTACGGGTATTTTGATTAAGAGAGTTTAATGTAGAATAATAAGAATTATAGAAGACTGATTAATAATGACTGAATAAGAATCGAAATAAAAATATAATTCCTACATATTTTGTGTAACTTTACATCAACTTAATAATTCTTTTTAGTCTAGAGATTGTAGCCAAATGTCTTTTGCAAAGAACAAAAAATAAACAACTAATTGAAATTAAAAACACATGTTAATATAATCATAACTATATCCTGAAAGTTTCATTTCAAACTCTCTAACTCTAACACAAAAAAAAATCCACTCAAAATCTTGGACGGATATGGACTATAAAATTATGTCCTATGAGAAGGACAAGCCATAAAATCTCTTCGCGCCACGAGGCTATACCAAGTTTATGTACAATTACTATACCGGTGCTCTCTTCTTCGATGTTGAGAAAGCATTCCACAAAGTATAGCACAACGGCTTGTTGTATAAGCCGTACCTTCTCAACGTGCCCGCACAGCTCGTGCACATCAATGCGAGTTTAGTAGCCTGGAAGATGATATAGACATATTTTTAGTTGGAACCTTAGTTCTAAGAATCAGTCCATAAAAAAAGTTTTTTAAGAAAAAAACCGTCTACTCTTGAGGCAGCTGTACAACTAGCCAAAGAATAGAAATTACCAGGATTCAAGCCAAGTCATTAGAAGACTCAACTTTTATTGGCCAAGTACATGCAGGAAGACAGGAACGCCAGTTAGGGCAACAGCCGAGGAGTTCGAGACAACCAAGCAGTTGTAAACAGCCAAGCAGTTTCAGTCAGACAAAATGTTTTATTTTTTAGGTAATCGAGTCGGCAAATCCATTCAAAATAAATGACGTTATTGAAGGCCGTAAAATTATAGATATCCAATATTTCTTGGATCAAATTAAAACAATCAATAACCACAACAGAGCAACAGGAAAATTTACAACTGTTGAAAGAGAATAAAGTGTGCTTGCAGTCACCATTTTTAATGAAGTATAATATGTGCAATATGGACGTTAAGTTATTTACCTCTAAGATATACTGGACATAAATTGTGGAGCTGTGACTGGAGCTATGATGACTGGATTCCGTAGATCAAATTAAAAAAAACTGTTAGCTTCCATAGATTTACCAATATTAACGCAAAATGATTACGTGAAATGTCACGACGAGATAGCTAAATGATGGAAATCAGCTGCAGAAGATAGTATGCAAGAGGCCGCTAGAGAAGAAACTGCTAAGACTGTTGCCTGTGGTGATGTAAAAGACGGTATTTCTATGCTTACGGTCATAGCTAACTGTGGGTCGAAAAGATCGTACAAAACCAACTATTCTGCTTCGTCGGGTGTCACAGCTATTATTAGACACAAAACTGGTAAAGTGTTATACATGGATGTTCGACCGATCGTTGGATGATCGATGCCACTGAGAAGAACTATCTATTAAAAAAAATACTTTTTATAAATAAATACCAACATCGGAAAAAAAAAATGGTTTTTATTTTTCACTTTTTACACCTAAAAATTACATCTCATGATATACACTTTCCGACTCAAAATATAAATTCCAATATGTAATTTCTAATGAGTTTCTCAACTCGGTTACACGCCCAGCAGCCGCGAGTACCTGGAGGTCTCCCGGCACCCCAACAGAAACAGTTCTTCATTTATGTTCCTTAATTCAAGACAATATTCAGCCGTTCACAAAGGGAAACCAAGCAATCCAACCGACAGACCAGATATTGATTGCCCTTCGTTTCTTCCCCACTATCAAAGGGTCATCGGGGATATTTTTCACGTTGAGCAACCAACGGTACATCGTTATAGTACATCGTGTATTATAAAAATTTACACACCTTTACGCACCTTTGAGTCAGCCTGGAAGCGGTGCATTATATAGTGTAGACAATAAGAAAAGAGCAAGTAGTCCTCGTCCCCAGGATGTCGTAACCTATTTAGGGAGTCTATCACATGTTAGGAAGCTAGTGGTTTCAACCATTTTGGTTCACAAGCCATTAATCGTAACAATAGCTGATCCCACAAAAGAAAAACAATTAGCAACTCACCCTTTAGTTTCAGCAATAGTGAATAAGGCTTAGGCAGTGTTTGGCTTCACCAAAGAAAAGACAGATTTGGAACGTTCAGGATTTGCTTCGATGGTTAAGATCTCATAGCCCGTCTGTTGATAGATGTAGAAGTGGAAATTCGCAACACGACTGGAAATGCCCATAAATAATTGAAAATGGTTTTTTCCAATAAGTATTGGGTAGAATGGCTCAACAATATCTGCATCCAAAAATCATCTAATAGGCAAACACATAGAAAAACTAATTTTTTTTGGGCACCACAAAAACTGACTGTTTTTTTCATATTGTTTTTAAAAACTTAGTTTCATATCGATATAAAATGTCATTTTTTTTGTATAATTTTTAATTATTTCATTCTAAATTTTACAACGAAAACGATCGATACGAGTAAGTAACGATATTTTAAAACCGATACTGTAGCAAGTAAAAGTATCGGTACTTCAGTGGTATCGTTTCGTCCCTATTCGTGAGAGCTAATTTCGTCAATTTGGGAAGTTTGCATTAGCAACTAGCACTGCAACCAGCGAATAAGTATCTGCTATCATATTATTCTTTATTTCATTTCAGCGACGTTACTTAAAAAAAAATGGAGTCTTATAGGAGATGTATATGCAAGAGACTATTTTAGGCACAAATGAGTGTGTGAATAGATTTCAAAAGTGGAATAACAAATCAGAACTTAATGAAAAGAGAAGAAACCTGACCTATAAAACCTTATACTCTTGTAGTTTTATAACGTTCTGGCTCTCAAATGGAGTTTGGGTCTGATAGTGTCGACTGTTGCAAGCAAAGACGGCGTGAGCAGGGTAGCAGGCATCAAGACCGCATCCTATGAGATATGTCCTCTGCAAGATTCACCATTGGAAGAGGGTGCTTCCAAGGCGGGGAGCATGTTAGCGCCGTAACTCAAATTTCTAGTGCGGCGCGGTCCGGGAATCTACATCGCCGACTGCGCCGGGGCACCTCGAGCGACGAGCCACGCCGACAACCTTACAGTCGGCGCAAAAAGGTAAAACCAGAAGAGAAGCAGCTAATTTGTCTGATAAACTGCAGGAACTTGAGTTCATACTCATGTTGGTCTTGTGGAACGAAATTTTGCAAACCTTCCGGAAAGTGAGCAAGGTATTACAAGACCCGGAAGTCACTCTGGAAAGATGCGCTAATCTTTACGAATCGCTCGTCGCTTTTTTAGAAAACTTACGAGCGGACTTTGATAATTTAGAAGCCCGCGCAAAAGAAAAGCTACCAGATGTGGATTTCAAAGACACCCGTCAAAGACGAAGGAAGAAAATGCCCAATGACGGTCCAACTCCTGAAGTAAGTCTTAGTCCGAGAGAAAAATTTAAAATGGTGTGTTTTTATAGCGTCATTGAAAGTTAAATGTAGAGATGCGAAGAAGGGGAGAGATATACAAAGAAATTACAGACAAATTCTCATTCCTGACTAAAATACCCGATGTCTATAAAATTATATGTCCCGATCAAACTTCAGAATACGATCAGCATTGTAGAAATTTAGTCAACACATATCCACAAGACCTTAATACCGATTTTGGAACCGAAATTCAACAGTTTCATTCATATGTCATAAAAAAATAAGCTCCAGTGATTTGCCTCGCACAAGTCCACATCAAAGTCACGCACAATTATACAAAATAATACACGATGATAAAATTGAATCAGCGTTCCCTAATGGACATTAGGTGACACTGCCCTACGTATATTTTTACCTCTGATGATATCAAACTGCACAGCGGAACAATCCTTTTCGAAATAAAAAATAATAAAAAATGAAAAAAGAACGATGGTGCTGCAAGAAAGGCTGGATGCTTTATCGATATTATATATAGAGTCAGATATGCTAAAAACGTTGGACTTAAAAACCTATTTTCCGCGAATGCAGGAAAAAGTCGCAAGTCACATTTCAATAAATAAATAAGAAAACCTTTGGTTTTTCCTGTATGTAATACCTAATCCACGTATCCCGTCGTCCTTCATACATATTCTAAGGTACGTAATGATCTATCTCGTTGTATCAAACATGTCTTTTTTTTAAAGACTGATGTTAGTTTACTTATGGTAGGGGGGCCCTACAGGCGTGAATTGCTTAGGGCAACAAGTTGTCTTAATCCGGCACTGCACATATATCACCTTCGGTATCATCCTACATTCTATAAGCTTTTTGATTCACCAGGTTCATCAGCTGTAGGAAAAATAACCCCTCAATTTATTCGACCCTACCTTAGCGCAGATAGAAATGGTCTCAAGTCTGAGCAAGGAAAGCCGCTTGGAAAATCGGGAATATACGTATCTACTCCTGACACACAAATAAAATGCTGCCACTATCGCAGTCGCCAACGCCGCAACCACCATTGACGCTTATATCACGTCCACCACCACAAAATTCAACGTCACTGCCATCGTTTTCAAACAGCCAAAAGAAAAAAAAGCCTGACTACCTAAGCGAAATGTGTGATATACAGGATAGAGCTGAAAGAACTATCCAGTTTATAAAGAACGCAGAACACAGTGAAGTGGGAATAGATGAGCACGAGTAAAGGCGATAGACAGCGGCAATCATGGGGTGTTTATCATACATTATAATTTGGACGATAGTAATGCTTTTGTAGCCGAAGTTTATTAAAAATTGCAGGTAGCCGATTGCGACGTAACGTACATTTCTTATACAGTTAACGTTCTGTGGACGCGCTTTCATTCCAAACACAAATATAATACGCAAATGGGTGTCAAACTTTAGAGAAACAGGATCTCATTCAAAAAGAAATCTGGATGACCCCAACATCAACGGGAGCAAAACATGTGGCCAGTGTCAGAGATTCGATTCAGCAATCTCTAAGGCGTTCTACATGCAATTTATATAGAACCAATTCTAAGACTGAAAAATACGTTGGATAGTTGTGGTTCTGTGCATGGATAGTACAGGCGATTATCACAAAGAAATGAATAACGATAACTACGACAAATGGCTATTGGCTAGTAAATGAATGAAACACAGATATACAATGGATCTATTCTAACTATCGACAGTGAAAATTAGCACAGTTTGCAATTAATATTAATTTTTAAAAATTGTGTCTATGTAAAGTAAAGACATCTAGTGTCGAAATTGTGAACTGGTTTATATGAACGCGATAAGTTGTTTTTGGTTTATGATTAATTCTCAGAACAATGACAAGCATAGAAGTAACACTATGACATTTGAGCGTACTCTGTCTTAGACAGCAAGAAATTTAATTGTGTTGCGATCCCTTCTGACATCTTATCGATATCGATAAATGCTTTGTCTATCGGCTATGGTAAATTCACAGACCTGCTAAAATAAACACTTTTCGGTCAGTCAACTACAAGCCGTTGCAAATTGCTATTTTAGATAGAGGCTAAAAAAAAGATATCAAAACCCTGATTTGGTATTCAAGTACCAAAACATCACTACAACATACCAATATCATTCACACAAAAATGGTCTAGCATTTAGATTATTAAATTAAGAAAATGTTAGAAATTTCGGAAGGAATGGAAACCGCTGTAACAAACAAGAAATCGGCCGGAATTTCGTCTAGGAGAAAGCCAGTACGCAGTAAGGGATTAAAAGATACCCAAGAGGTGTGATTTGACAAAAGCTACTAAAATGGGACAGTAAAATTAAAACACACCGGTATCATTCATGTCACATATGTTTGATAACTTATTTCAATGTTAATAAAACTTTGTCGAAATGCTAAGAGCAAACACGGTGCTGTTTTTTCAATGCCAATTGTGACGAGCTATGGAAACGATCCATTTTTGCCTCATAGCATCATCTGTGGGGAATCTGCAATGAAACACATTGTATGAAACACACTATGAAAATCAGATAGTTTCCTCGATCCCAGCCTTCGCGCACGGTTTCCAAGTGGCTTTTACCACTACACCACCATACATTGAAAGTAAAAGGCAATTTATTCAAAATAGTAAACTACAATATACTAACATCTATGTTATCGACAGAATATGCAGCACAACACTATTGACCACGACTACGTAAATTGGTAAAAATGAAAAATACTTAATAATGACTGGATCGAATGGCCAACAGCAGATTATAATATGACTACAGCATAATAAAGTATAATTAATAACACTTTTGCACTTATATACAGGGTTTAAGCAAATATATTCGATTTTTGTTTACTCACCGATGGAAGCTGATGATTTCAGTTTCATTTTCTTTACGAGAAGAATGAGATTTACACCCCACAATAACGCAGGCCATTGCTTGTTCCTAGGGCTATATTTTACCGCTTTATCACTGTGTATTTATTAAAATTAACAACAAAAATATTACAAAACATGTAGCCACTTTTGAAAAGCACGCGCTGAAGTATAACATAACTAAATTGTGTGGGCGCGTTTGTGACATTGTTTGGGATTGGCAAGTTGGAACATTTGACATTTTATTTGCTTTTAATTTGGCATCATAAAGAGGACCAAAGGTAACCATTTGGTTATTTTAAAGTGTACGCAAGCCGACCTTAGCAACATAATATTTGTCTCGTTCTTTTCAACGGTTTTGGCCTATTTGAAAAAATAGGATAAGTATATGAGGGTAATTTAGATTCCTTCTATGCTTGTTCTTATTCTGAGGATTAATTTATGATTGCATTATGATTCAACGTCAAACAATAAACACCGTTACTGATTACGCAAATGCACGTTTTAATAAATAAACACAACGTTACATGGTGTCAGAAGTACAAATAAATTGTCAAAGAAAAGGAAATAAGAGAAAGTTCCAAAATTACTACGAACGATGCAGTTTCGGGAATAAAGCCGCCAGCTAACCTACAAAATGTCACGGACTAACCAACATGCTGGAAAAAGTGGATACAACAGTTTGGATGGTTATGCTACTTCTATACAACTAGACACAAAACCAGCCGACGTCCAGGCAGCAACATTTATGGCTGTGATAGGTTCAGATGCGATAGAAATCTACAACAGTTTCAATCTCAGCAACGTGGACAAAAATAACCTACAAATAATCAAAGACTGATTTAAAGACTATTTTGCTCCAAAGACAAATATATCTTTCGAAAGATACATATTTTTCAAAATTGAACAAAATGAAGACGAACAATTCAACGAGGTTTTGACCAGAATAAAAACCCAAGCAAGCAAATGTGAATTTGACAATTTACTCGATGAAATGTTAAAAGTTAAAATAGTATTCGGAAACAAATTAACCCAAGTAAGAGAAATATTACTAACAGAAGACAATCTAAACTTGACTAAAACAATAAAAATTTGCAAGACAAGTGAACAAGCTTAGATAGGATAGATATAGGAGGATAAATAGATAGGATATATTTCCTTTACGTTTTTAGTTGTTTGATGTATTTAAGAGGTATTGTCTTTTTATTCTTTTAGCAAAATATCCCGAATGGCAAGGCTTTATCAGGGAGTACGAGCTAGACAGATGTTAAAAGTATTGAATGGTCGCGAGAAGAATACACAGCCACAAGCTACTATTTCTTCTATCCCAAGTAAGTAGCATTGTATTGCCTACTTAGTGAGTTATGATTTCCGTGTAAGCAAATTCTAGAATTTATTCTTGGTTCTGGTATGTTTCCAGATGCGCATGATCAAGTGACAACAGAAATCAGAACATTAAGCTGCAGTAATGACTACCAAATAACTAAGCACAAATGTAATATTACTAAATCATATTCACTTTTAAACATTCCAAAGCGGAACTGTTTCCAACGACGACTTTGTTCTTCACTACCACCTACAATTGCAGTACACTATGGAAACAAAAAAATATTAATTCGTTGATAGAGGGCATAGTTTATCAATGTCCGCTCTAACTTATGATGATGCCAAAGACTACAGTAAAAGACGATGCTCCTCACTTCCACCTTAAATTTTTTATAATTACGACTATACTCAAATTATAGAATCAGATAATGGACGTAATAATTGACTAAACATTTTCCTATGATGCGGACTTCTCCAGCAATGATAGTGACGTAACTTACCGTCCTAGTCTTGATCACGATCAAGAGTCGAACTATTCTAGTTCAGGGTTACTTTTAGATGATCCATCCACGTCATCGGGCATTTACAACGGTAATCCAATTAACGAAGCAAGAAAACGCCAAGCTAAACGTGACCCGGATAACTGGAAGAAATTGAAAAACAAGAAACTTCGTATGTTGGGAGAGGAATATTAGACTATTGAAATAAGTGATGCTAGCGGCATCTTTAAAAGCGCATAAAAAATCTGCTTTTATATACTTGAATTCTTTGTTGAGTGGCTCATCTATTCTCTATATTAATGTATTTATTATCTATGATTCGCCCAGCGATCGCCGCACGGAAACACAGCGCGGCATAGTAGTCGTTCCGACCCTAACTTTATTTGTATGCAGTGTTAAAATTTCATTTGTAATAAATAACAAAATTATAAAAACCAAGAGTTTATTATGTTTTGCGCGAACATAAATTGGCGACCGTGAC
This sequence comes from Manduca sexta, assembly GCF_014839805.1. Taxonomy (NCBI): domain Eukaryota; kingdom Metazoa; phylum Arthropoda; class Insecta; order Lepidoptera; family Sphingidae; genus Manduca; species Manduca sexta. The sequence continues at coordinate 6,116,653 of NC_051121.1, read as the reverse complement.
AGGACTTGCAATATTTGGATCCAGCGCAACAACCGACGCAAACCGGTTTTACGACGGGATTGTCGAGGCACGTTGGCGTCGTCTCGGCCATGTGATGCGGCTATCTATTGAAGCAACGAAGATTCATCAAATCCAGCGGATCACAAAAACGGTTTGCCGGTCTAAGCTAGCCCGTTCCTTTTCCAATTGCCGAAATCTGTGCTATGTCACTCCCTGCCATCTAGCTATTGTGCTTACGTTGCATGGTTGTACACGAGGCCTACAACAATCTATTTCAGCGACTGCGGTGCGAAGCAGGGCTTCGCACTGAGCGTCTCTTCCCAAAGCACCAAGTCGCGTCGGCGACAGTCGTTGGTGCCTAATTATGGAATATTCCATAATTTGGCGCTTTTTTTCACATGTTAGGTACTTCTTATTATTTCTTTTAAAAATTATGTGTTCTGTTTGTTTCTAGAATGTCGGCTTCACATTCGACCACGAAACGAAAAACCTGGGTTGAAGAAAAAATGGCGGAAGCTATAAAATTCGTCCGGAAAAAGATAATGGGATCTTTGAAAGCGGTATAGCATTTTCAAGTGCCTAGGACAACTTTATTCCGTTTGTGCCAAAAAAATGAACAGTCTCCACCAGATGCAGCTGTCACAACATTAGGACGACATACAATATTGGGCTCCCAACTCGAAGGTCAGCTGGTAGAATACATTGATGATGGAGCGCAAATTTCACGGTTTGACAAGACCTGATCTTCGCCGTATGGCGTATATGCTAGCAAGGAGAAACAATTTGGAGAATCCCTTTACTCAATCAGGTATGGCGGGAAAAAGTGGTTGAAGTTAAAGTTGTATTTTTAAATCGTCATAAAGAAAAACTTTCGATAAGAAGGCCAATTGGTACATCTTTTGCCAGAGCATTTGGATTTGATAAGGAAAAAGTGAATGCTTTTTCCAACCTTCTTGAAGATATTTACACTAAAAATAATTATCCACCAAACCTGCCGTAGCAACTGTGATAACACCTTCACCTTACAAGAATGACTTAGTAAATCAAAATTTGAAGAAACAAGAAAAAGAAAATAAATAAACCAAGATGAAGAGTAAAAAGAAAACTGCGAAGAGAAACACATGAACAAAGAAAAATTTGACTGATTCTGAGGAAGAAGATCCTGAGAAACAAGACGTTATCCAGTTTGATAACAGTGAGCCTGATGAGTTATTGGGCTAAAAATCTCCTGACTCTGCTGATGCTGAATGTATGTTATGCCAAAGACTTTTTTTCACGGATACCAGTGGAGAAAACTGGATTAAATGCATAATGTGTGGGCTCTGGGCTCATTGTGATTGTGCTGGTCCAGAGTTTGATACATGGATCTGCGAGTGAATGAAGCTACTTCTTTAATTTTTTACAATTTTCCTATAATAATAATTAAGTTTATTTGATGTCATTGATGTTTATGTCTATTTTAATCACTAGTATGCTGGTTTTTTACACATATTCCATATTTGGTTACTAATTTGTAATTTTGTTTTAGAGTTCAATTTTATTTTGTTCATTGAGATGCTTCATAGAAGGCTGTTAATTACTAGTCGAGATGTAATAATCATAGAAAAAGATCCTCAGCCACAAAATGTAATTGTTGTTCAAGAAAAGAATCATTTGAAGTCAGATGCTGAAGAGACAAGCCTAGATTCAGTGGGGGACAATGGGATATCAGATGACAGTTGGAATTCTATACTTAGTGATCCAAGCGATAGAACATATGTGCCCAGTGAAAATGAAGACTTCAATGATGTGAATGTTAACAATAGTACATACCAGAGAGAGACCTTCCGGTTGTTGCTTTTTGTGAGAAGGAATGCGTTGTTTTATTTTTAGAAATTACGAGAAATCTAAGCGACTTGAAGCATACAATGCAGATAGAAAAAGAAAAATCTGACGGAAATCCGGAATTTGTAAACATTATTAAAAAACTTTTTGAAGACATCAAAAAGTTCATCTCATCAACATTCGAGATTTTGTTAACTTCCAAGCAATACATTACATTCGCTTGCTACATATTTGGACCCAAAGTACAAATTAAAGTTTTTTAACGATTTAGTTAAGGAACAAGTCCAATCTGAATTATTACGCCTGTTGACGCTGCATGACTTGATTAAAGCTGTAAGGAGAGTTGATAACAGCGAAGCTTCTATGGCCAAAAGATCTGGAATTGAATCGGATCCAATGGACAATAAACCGTGTACAAGCTCTCAGATTTTGTCACCATCGCTCAGCAGCATGTATTCAAATTTGGCGGACATTTTGAAAAACAACAGTGGTGATGTAGAAGAATCAGGAAACGACACGTTGCGAACGACCAATAGAAATATTTCCTATTCGAATGCAAACCGCCCGACGACTCAGCGGAAAGCAGTAAGTACAATGAAAAGGAACTAAAAACCTGATCTGAATGAATATTATTGATTTCGCCATCCGAATTAAGACACGTAAAAACTTGTAAAAGGGCGGCGGAATTATGGTTAGAACGACAAAATAGTCAAGAAGTGACAAGTGCAGAAGTCTTAGAGATGGTTGGACAATACATAAAACAAATTAATGTACAATCCACCTTCAAAAATGATTTACCTGGAAAGGATTTGGGTGAGAAATTTTCAAAACGTCATAATTTATTGATTAGAAACCGTTAGCTATAGCATATGCTTGAAAAACTGTCATATATTCGCAGAAAAAACAAAAAAAAAAAACAACAGTTAAAGATCAAAGTCAAAGAATCTAGAAATAAGGAAAAAAAAAACCTGGCAAAAGAAAAAGGTTTAAAATGTACTAAAGAAACAAACTAATAAAAAATTCAATACCAATTAAATCTAGAAGTACTGAATTTATATGTCGCCGCAGCACTGGTGAATTTCCGGAGCGATAGTGGCGCCATCTATTATTACATCGAGGAAGTATTAGAAAAGGAGGGAGGTCGACTGTTGCCAATATAAGGACCGGCCGAACGACGAGAGCTCAGTCTTGTACGAGTGTTGGTTGAGTCTGGTTGGAGTCTTGTACGACTCTAGTAGTAGTCTTCAGTAGTCTTGTTTGGACGCTCGAACCGAGCACATTGTGTATTCCGCTAGTGTTACTATGCAGTAAATTGTTTCTGAAGTAAATAAGTGTTTCAATAACTGCCTGAATAAATATAGACCGGTGATACTTTACCGGTCATGTAAAAAAAATAACCAAGTAAACAGTTTCACTCCGACATATATAACAATATCATTTTTTAATGATTCTAACCAAGAACAGAAAACAAAGAAAAGACAAAATAATGACTGTTATAGTATTTTTAATAAATACTAAATACTGATCCAAGTATTGACAGACTTGCTGACAATACTTAGATTACGTGCTTTGTGTGTAAAAATTAAATGAGAAAATATATAAAATCAGCATTATCAGGTTATAAATATGATCTCTGAAGTGACTAAGACTGACATAAGTTATGAATGTTGTGTGATTACCCCACTAAGTTGTTTTTATGCCGCTAATGTCCCCAAACATGGCTTTTTAAGTGTAAAACTAAATTGACTAATAATTTTGGGTTTGGAAATGATTAGATAAATAATTAAACTAAATTAAGAAGCAATAAAAGAATCTGTCATATTCCTTTTCTTTATTAAACTTTTCCCATAGGTGTTCATGTTGCCCACACTTTCATTGTTCATTCTATAAATAAACGATGCAAGAGTGGCTACTGCAACATTGTGTTCCATTTGAAGAAACCTTGTAAAAATTGCTATACAATGTGTTCCAGAAAATAGTTACGAGCATAACTCTAAAGGTGGAACATCATAGGAATCCAAATCGCTCTTACCTTTGGTATTAATGTTTACAAAATTGTTACTTCAGAGAGCATTCAATGATGAATTATCAGATATTGTTGATGAAATACCACCTTAAATTTTTGCTTGAGAATATTTACTGTGACACATAAATGCCATGACAATATAATTTGTTAAGACACAGTAAACTGTCCACAGTTTATGATGAAATGTTAATCACTGTGGGAATACCTTAAATTCAACATCAGTCATCACACCAGTTGAAGGCTCTAATTTGGGGGTAATATTTGGCAAGTGTACTTGTTGAACACTGCTGGTTCCTGGCCACTGATATGCACTGTTAGATGAGGGACTTTCACAACTTTCTGGTGAAAAATATGTAGATGTAGAATTATGACCTTCAACCGTATTTCTGGCTGCCATGATTTCATATTCTGAAAGGACGGAATTCAAGTGCTGTTTAGCTCGTGCTTTCTCTACAGGTGGCAATTGTCGCAAGACTTCAGCGATGTGGCGGCAGAAATATTCTACATCATCACATTTTTTTTTTGCTATTGAATGGAGTAGTGTCTGTCGTTTTTGATCCCTTTCTTTTCTCTTCTTTAGTAAATTATTTTCTACATTGGTTCTTTTAAACCGTTTAAGTTTTGATTTAGGTTTTCCTTTTCTTTTCGGTGCATCATTGATTGCTTCAGTTGTGTTATTATCAGAATGTTGATTTTCACTATAACTAGATTCTTGGTCATTATCACTATTTTGATTTTCAGTTTGGTCTGGTTCATAATTACAAGATAAAAACACACTTTTTGATTCTCCTAACTCAATATTTACCTCACTGCTGTCAACATTTTCTTCATTGTCTATACTTTCAGGCGGTGACTCTGGTACAGTTGAACCTCCTGATCTGTGGTGAATGATACCATCTAAGAAAAATAGTTGTTTGTGTCTTTGATCCTTGGAGTGTTTTGGAGCATCTGAAGCAGAGCTCTTCCTGGTCTTTTTAAACCTGTTATAGCCATCCCGTATTAATTTCCACTGTTTCTTACAGTCTTCACCTGTAAAAGTAAAGAATGCTTGTGACAAATTCATAGAGGGCGCACTGTACCTTGGCTTTACAAAACAAACGTCAACTCGTATGACGTATCACTGAGTGTTTGTGTATATAATATGCTTTTGTTCAAAATGCCTCAATGCAGTGCGTTGAATTGTAAAAACAGGGGAATATATTTATTTCCAAAGGAAAGTAAATGTAGAACGCAATGGGAATCTGCGTTACGTATAAAAAACTTCGAAGCTAGTAGAACAGCAAGATTGTGTGTTGCGCATTTTACAGAAAAAGATTATTACGGGAAAATCAATTATACAGGTGAGTCACTATAGAAGTTCTATGTGATTTACCTATTTCCATAAATTTTTAATTACTTCGTGCTAATTATTTTCGTTTTTTATCATTTCACATTATGAGCTCCTTGCAAAATTTCTTAAAAAGACAGCTGTGCTATCTGTGTTCTTCTTAACAAAGGTAAAACCAGAAAATCCAGCTGCTGTGGCACGTCAACAACGTATTGAACAAAGAAGTCAGTTGAGTAACAAATGTAGATGATTCACAACCATCAAGTAGCAAAGTTAACCTAATATGTGACAGAGACAATTTACTGGAAGTTGATCATGAAGAAGTCAAAACAGAAGACAACAGTGTAGTAGGATGTACATATATTATGCATGAATTTATATCTAAGGGTACTTGATATCTTGATGGATGCTATGAGATCTTGTCACATGGACATTTGAAATGTCTTATTACCAATTTTTAATCATATTGAAGCACAAATTCGGTTCTGATGTCCAGTCTATAACCAACTATACTGTTAGTGTCTTTGATGGCCACAGATAAAATAATCATGTGATACATTAAGAACCTAGACAAATTACCCATATTGCCAAACTCACACAAATTATAGAAAAAAAATGATTACTGTGGGGGAATACAAATTTGCAATATCTGATCCTCGACCAAAGTAAGAATTGATGGACAATTTAGAACTAAAATTAAATACAATTGATTAACCGATGAATATTTATGACAATTTAGCACTAAAATCAAATACAATTCATGAATATTTGTTTTTTATGAATCGAACCCCTTGAATATGAGTTATGATTTTCACAATCATGCAAGTGATATACTCATCTGACTGTTCAGTTGTATAATACATAAGTTTTTTTTTATTTAAAGATAGTAAATTGTTACTCACAGTTTTTATTAAGCTCCTCCCCAATAGCCGCCCACACTTTCTCTTTGGCCGATTTATTTCTGTAATTAGCGTGGCCAGTGTCAAATATTACTGGGTGCTTTGCAACAATGTTTATCAATTTCTCTTCGTCTTGCGGAGAAAAACTCATTTTCCCACTGCATAAATTTTGTGACATTTTAATGTCATTTAAGGCCACACACTTATAAAAGGAAACAGTCTGTCAGTTCACAATGAACAAGGGCTTCTTAATATGTGGTGAACATGAAATAGACACTTTAGGTCCCTTAACCTTTACTTCACAGTTACTTATAAGTATATATTCGTTATACGTGACTAGACTTGTTAACCAAAAATCCTTGTGTGAAATTACTAAGAAGGTAAGTACTTATGAAGTAATAAAATGTTATAGGCAATGGTACACAATAGGTTTACGTTACCAAATAAATTCCAAGAAAAATGAGGGCAAGGATAATGTGAGATATATCAATAAGTTAAAATACTGTTTTTGATACATATACTTTTATCCTATGGAATCTATTATTTTTAATTAGTACTAGCTTTATTTTATACACATTTTACCTTAGTGTGAAACTAAACATGATTATAAACAGATATAACATATAAAGACAACATTCGCAGTTTATAAATTTCACCCACTTCTATACATCTACCAATTATAATACACAACATACATTTATAAAGCTTTCACGTGCAACAATCTAAAATTTAGGGCGGGATTGAGGAAAAACTAAGATGATTTCGGTCTATTACACTTTTATGCAAAAATAATAATTAAAATATATAAGAAATTAGAAAACTGTTATGATCATTCAACATAAAAGACGTCAACATGGCCAAAATTGGAAGCCGGAACTGGGCCATAGAGTATGTAATATACGACCGACGGTCAGACTCTCGAAATATATCGTTTTTGTCTTACCTATCGATAATCATTTTATGTGAGATTTAATCGATTATTTAACAATCGAATAGATATTGAAAAAAAAATAAAAGATATTATTTAATTACATTAGTAGCATTAAATGTCCTTCAGTCTGAGTTCAGGCTTTATGTTTATTTAAAGCTGGGCTTCTATATTCGGAATGGCATTTGAATTTAGAAATGGAATTCAGATTCTGAAAAACGAATGCAAGCCGCACACCTCAGTTCACATCTTTCTTGTTAGTGTTGCTACTTGTCAACTCTACAAAAAGCCACTTTTGGAAAGTGAAAATTCATTTTGTCATATATCACTTATAGGAAAATAAGAAAAAAAAAAAATTTAAGGACTTTTCGAAAATTTATAAAACCATTATATTCTTTATTACATTTGCTATCTAAAAATTTGGTTTGTAAATTATTATGATGTGTACTTTAGGAGATACACGGAATCAAACATTTAAGTGGAAATTTCATTATGAAATTAATAAAACAATACTTAAATTATAAAAAAAATGAAACACCAAATATAAAATATTTAAAAAAAAATTGTTCTATTAATATTACAAATTTCGAAAAGATAGCTTCTAAAAATACGATTAGTGCGCTGGTTTGCTGGGGGCTGATTCAATAAAATTCATTATCCAAAGAAGTAATATTCTTTATTCAGCAAAACTTAAAATTATAAACCAAAACATCAGATTATCTGATAACAACTCGGACGGAATAAATTTATTATAATATACATACAAAATTATATAACAGTAGGTAGGTTATTATGTTGTAATATCTCGAAACACCATATCAGATAACATGTCAGATGAACATAAAATGGAATGTATTAGTCTTAATTATGTCTGATGATTATTTATATTGGGAACCTAATAAATTATAGGTGTTTACCGTTTAATAAATGTAGGACCATAGAGCACTGACAACACTTACAATCAATATTACCGATATTTTATTCATTACGAGAATGTTCTATTTGACTTATTGCAACATGGAATCAGTCATTAAGAATAGTGAATATAGATTGTATTTTAATTCTTAAAACCATCAATAAAAATTTCCTACTCAACGCAGCCACAAAACTGCGGTCTGAGATTCCAAGTGCGCATACATCCACAGGTTGAACCGACGAAAATTACGAAAATTACATGATATTGTTTATATATATTTATAACTTTAATAATTTACTGCCTCATTTTACTGTATTTTAAACACAAGATAAGGTTTAAATCTTGTTAGAACTATGCATTTGACTGTTGGACATTTCATTTATAATATTAAAACAAAACATAAGAATGTAGGTGTAATTTTACTCCAAAATTACCTATGGACATAAATCAATTTGAATCCATAAAGTATTCTTACATTAAAACATATTTTTTTCTCAAAACGAATTTCAGTCAAGCCGATTTTAACATAGTGTTACAATAGTTAACACAAATATTTTGTCAAATATTCACAAATCAACTAAAATGTTCCTATATTTGTTTCAAAAGTTGTACATTGCTTTCACATATTTTAGACACACATACAGAATAGGAGTCTTTAGAATTTATATGGTATTATTATCCGGCGCATGTATACATCGACATTTTCATTGTAAATAATTTTATTTTAATAAATTCATGTATTCTTCCATTTGATAACTATAATTGCTTAACTATACATATTTTCTTTGTATTCTTTACTACAGAGATAAATTATGTATACAAAGAGCTCGAGTATCTAAATGAGAGTGGAAATATTATATAATCTAATACATAAGATTTGTAAATAAAAATACATTTAATCCATAGTAACTATACAAAATTAACAAATAATAAAACAATCTAGTTCCATACATTATGACAATACTACAAATAAGGTTAACTCAAACAATAAAGACCAGAATTTGGACGGATGTCATATTTTTATTACTTACACAAACTAAACATAAATAATTTAAATTTGATGAAAGTAGAATAGTGTTGGACAATGGTAAGGCACAATTGATTTTTCTATAAACTGAAAATATTCTGTCAGTAATGTCAAACTAAATATTGAGAAAATTTGGATAAGGCACAATGACAATAATTGATTCCAGGCACGAATCTTGAAGGAAAGTTATTGAGGTTATGACCCAAAGTTAGACTCTGCATGTTCCACATAATGGTATACTTTTACACTCATATAATTTAGCAAAAAAATAATTCTCGTACTTTAAAATTATCTAAATTCAAAGGTGAATTGGACCTTAAACAATTCTTAATACAGTATTCTGTACATATACACCAACAATAATACATTTATAATAAATAAATATTTTCAATATGTAAACTATATTCGAGTCTGGTTAATTCATTACCAGCAGGTCACAGAATGTGAAAGAGCAGAAAGTTTTATATTTCATTTTTCAGCTACATGTGATGTCTTTTATAAAGCCTGGTGGGTTTTTTATTTATTATATAAATATGTACAAAACTATCTTAAGATTAAATTGTTACTTACGACTATATTGCAATTTGATTATAAGGCTGATGTGATAAATTATTAGCAGCATTTAAGCAATACATTTTCCACGGAATTGTATAGACCAAAAGGTGATTTTATTCATCAATAAATACTGTTATAAAACATTTAGTAAACAGTAGGGCTGTTTCATGTGCCTTACAAGTTATATTTTACTCAATTGCTGCTAAAAATCTAATGTAATTATTACTCTTGACGCTAAAATGTGGTATGATAATAAAAAATATTTATATTGATTTTTACAACACTTTGTGCTCAACTATATACATAAGTGTAGTTTATACATTAAAAACATATCAACTGAGAACTTTGTTCAAGCAAATATACATAATATGTTATAAAAACGTAAATATAGCTTACATAAAGTAATTAGGTAATATTGAACGACTATTTATATAAGTGACAAATGTAGCTTTTATCTACAGTGATATTTAAATAATTTTTACTACAACTCTCCAACAACATAGTAGCTAGGGGCAGTGTTGGGTAAGCTACAAACTTATATCTATGTATTATCGGGTTTTAAAAAAAATAATGAACAAAAATAGACTTTATTTCATGCCCATTAAGTTTGCTCTCAAAGGGCTGCCGGTAGCTCAATAGTTGACGGACAATAAGTGGTATAATAATCCCTACTTAATTATAGTTAGTTCATTCATAAAAGTGCCCAACTAATGTCCCTAGCTACGACCCTGTTCACATCTAACATTGAAGAATAAATTGTGCATACTTAATCGAAAAGGCAAAATTATTAAATATTTTGTCTCGTAATAAAATGTGTTAATAAAAATCAAAAAATTGTAAATACATTTTAATTGAATATTAATAAAATTTTAACTATGATAACATATTATGTTGTAATAAGAAATAATTTCATGCATTTCTATGATCACTTGAACTAGTCAAACAAATTTTGGCAGAATGAATTTAACCATTTTGATTTTTATTGACACAAATGCTGAAGTATTTAGAGATCAACTATGTTCAGACTTATTTTTCTTCAGCATTCATTAATTATAATGACATTTATTTTACCAAAAAAAAATGATTTGCGCGAATCGTTTGTGTTCGAGATTCATAATGCAAATATATCTTTAAAAGTATTTGCAAAAAATTCACCTTGTTGATTTTATTTACTGTCAACGCCATTTTAATAGCAGATTAGTGCTTAGAATGTGGAAAAAAAACCGATACGACTCCGTGTCGTGTTATTGTAATTGGTTGAGAGACTAACACGTGACTGACGACGGCCTGGTCTCTCGACCAATCACAAACGTCAAATTAAGCGACATCGACTTACGAGTCGCGTTTTTTGGGACATTCTAAGAGGTCACATCATTATTTATACACAGTGTATAGTATTTGAACATAATCAGTAAGTAATATTTAGTTTTCTTTAATATCAACAAATTCATTAATCGATCGAGATTCGAAAAATATCGTATAGAGTTCATATCTCCATCATTAAACATCGAAAATTACCATTTACCAAATTTTATGCCACAGAGTACGGAAAACGTACTACAATCATACCTCGGTGCTGTGCGTTTGTATCCTCACTTTCTTCTGACTCCCGTTCCTGTTGAGCGGCGGTGAGTGTCCCGAGTATCCCGGATTTTGTATCCCGAGGCCGGGCTGTTCTTCCCGGGGCCGGGGTTTCTTCAGGGACGAGCGGAGGGGCGACCGCGTGATGGTACTGGCGTCTGACAGGCCCGTGAGCGTCGTCGCTGTGGTGTTCATGGACGCGACACTACCATGACCGTTGGTGCTGTACGGCTTCCCTGACGCGTCCGTCATTGATATGCCTGCAATTTGAAGTGTTATTGTTATATTTGTGATACTTAAATCGCGATAGTTTTGGTTCATATTACACGGGGTCACGTAACTGGCAAAATATGAGTGTGATACCGCTGTCTATCGATGAAAAAAAAAATGCTTGATTAGGTATGTTTTTTTTCTTTTCTTTCTGTCCTAGGAAATGATAACTGGTTATAAGCCATGAAGCCCTTAGCCTCCATTTTTAAAAATATACAGTATTACTTCTACGAAGATGCGCCCCACCACTTTATGAGCAGATGTGTTACGGGGTCTCTGTGAGTAAGGGAACTGATCGAAGCCTCAGCCTTGACGCTAACCATCGTAGTGTGCGTGTGCACATACGCTGCTCACGCACACTGTAAGCGATTAGGGAAAGTAGTGGGGCGCGTCTTCGTGGATGAAATTATCTATACGTATAACGATGTTGAGGGAACTGTTATTCATTCTTAAACATTTGTCTGAGATTATGGAGCGCGTACATAATTCCGTTTAACGCCGAAAGTGCGCCGACCGGTTGTGCGAAGTAGGCCTGGCGGTATGGCGCCGATCACCCACGCATCTGAATTGTAGCCAAGTATAAACCTTATTTCTATAGAATGCTCAATAAACAGCACTATCTAACTTTTCACTTTCAGTCGTTTCTAGGGTCAGGACTCAGGTAAGGTAAAGTGATTCTTCCTCTATTATCATGAGACATAGTGGTGAAAATCGCGTGACTTTTTTATTTGATTAGTTACATCGTTTAGTAAAATTACATCAGCTAAGCCTTACTAGTTTATAGTGCCAATTGAGTACGCCATACATCTAACCGTAAACACTATCCATCTTTCACTATCCATCGTTTTAATTGTACAGTTTTTAGCATTCCACATGGTACAAGCGTTTACTTACTACATCACACATGAACTTAGCATAGGCATAAACACCGTAAATTATGATCGTGTATTGCAAGTCTCGCCCAAAATATATGACGAAATTAATGTTACAATTTTTTTTCGCAGGGTAAAGACGAATTATCTTCATCACCACTAGAAGGGAGAGTGGAACGGTAATGTTGGTTTCACCGGAATTATAACCCAAGTCTATTTTCGAGAGTATAACATCCGAGCAAGCATTGGACCCAGTCCCTAACCTTATGTACACCTTACACCAGCATACCAACCCAAACTCTCGATGGTCTTGATGATGGCGCTTAGGAAAAGGCTGGAGTATCAGAAAATATATCTTTTCCTCCAAACGAATTCACTATAGACTATAATTTCCACTAAGTTTCAAAAGTAATTCTTGTGCTTCACAAGTGAGGAGTCGGAGGGGTCTAGGTCCGCTATTTGATACGAACTTACCCATAATGATTTCTTACGTTTACGCGAATTTTAGACATTGAAATAAAAACTAAAAACTATTTAACGGATATTATCACGGTTTTGTATACTATTATTTTCTCCCGACGTTTCGCAGACTGTGCAGCCTTCATGGTCACGGGGGGGTGTTGTTCATCCGTAAAGTCAAAGTTACAATATCTACGTACATTTTTCAAATACACAACTTTTTTAAATTTTAGCTGTTGACGGTCAGATCTACGCAGAATGAGCTCACAGTGTCTTGAGGTCTGGCAGCTGGTCTTATGGGATCCGATTTAATTAAATGTAGAACAGGATCTCAGGCTTGTGCAAGCTTCCAACCATCTTCCCTATTGAAATTTGGGTGTTTTTTAATTTCAATAGCCTCGCGAATCATCCTAGGCAGGAATCGGTGTTCTTTGGCAAGGATTTTATTTCAACGAACTTACCCCCCTGGTATCACAATGTTACAACTGTCAATCTTTGGGAAAAGCGTGATTGTATATACTACGTATGTGTACGGTAATAGTGACCTTTCCCCTCCTTGAAGCCGGGGTTGTTGATGGTGGTGTCGGGCGCGAGCGGCGCCGTGGGGTCTCCGCCCGCGCGCCGCGAGAACAGCGTGTCGTACAGCGACGTGATGAACAACACGGAGTTCAGCACGATGCACACGATCTGCAACATACGGCCTCGTGAGATAATAAATTCTGTGGATGCATAGGCTAAAAAAAGCGGCGATAGCCCAGTTAGGTGTGGAATGGACTGCCAAGACCAATGTCCGCAGGTTCAAATCCCAAGGTCACACACCTCTGACTTTTCTAAAAATCATGTGTGTATTCTTTGTGAATTTATCGTTCGCTTTAACGGTGAAGGAAAGCATCGTGAGGAAACCTGCACATCTGAGAAGTTCTCTATAGAAATTTCGAAGGTGTGTGAAGTCTACCAATCCGCATTAGGCCAGCGTGGTGGACTAAGGCCTAATCCCTCTTAGTAGTAGAGGAGGCCCGTGCTCAGCAGTGGGCAAGTATATAATACAAGGCTGATATTATTATTTATAATTACTATAGGGTTTATAATAGAAATAACGGATTCTTAGTCCGTGCTTTTTGTAACCCCCATTGCGAGGAGAAACACATTCATGTAAAATCTCATAAAACTCTCATAAAACATACAGAAAAACGTAGAAGAAAACAAATACAAGACATGGTTACACAATGGGCGGTCTTTTCGCTGAAAGCGAATTCTTCCTGACAATCCAATATGCTACTTTTTATCTTACTTGTATAATTAAATTTATATTGTAAAAGAAAGTTTGTGAAAATTGGATGAATGTTAGAAATAAACATAATAACCGCTAAATGGATTTAGATGGTTGGCACAGGAGTAGACATATAGGCTACTTTTTATCCAGGTAATTCGCACCCATGGAAAATGTTAGAATTTTTATATATTTTTTTAAGTAGATGACGCTACTATCGACATAAAAAACAGTGCAGCTGCTCATAGGGATAATGATAGGCATAGCTGCAGTATTTTGGGTATTTGAAGCGAGATAGGCTATTCACGCGGGCGAAGCCGCGAGCAACACCTATTAACATCCAGGCAACAGCTAAGTAACAATATGTTTAATATATTGTATCCATAATGAATTCCCAGCTCAACAGCATGGTTTGCTTCAAAGAGGAAAGCGCTAATTGCTGTTAGTACTTGGTTTAATCAATTTCTCCTGTTTTAGCCTATGGTTTTCTTTATTTTGAGTAATAGTGCGAGTGACTAAGTCAAATGATTATTACCTATGATTGTAAAATTGTAACGAAAACCAACCATACGCGTTTGACATAAAAACAATTTCATTTTGTCACCACGTGATTTTATACAAAGGAAAGATTACAACACCGCACTAGACAAAAGATTTAATGTTTCATGGCGACGACCCCCAATTTGCATATTTTTTTAAAAATATGAAACGGGTTATGTAATCATATTATGCCTAATAACTTGTTCGTATAAGTCAATGACATTTATCGATACGTAACATTAAGTTGTGTAAAATGTCTATCCATAAGGTTTAAATAAAATAGAAAATGAGAGTCGGGTGGAATGCAATTTTTTTTTAATTCCCTATCATCCACATAGTTCACTGCTCACACTCCCCTAAAGATGTCCAGACGGACCTGTCGAAAGCGGCCAGTATTTAGCGTGTTCCTGCTACCTTTATCAAGTCGTCTGTCACTTTGCAAGACGTCCAACATTTCCTTCAAATTAGCCTTCCTGTACTTGAGTTAGTCATATTCATAATTATTGTAAGGCTTCGTTCCAGAATTACGTGTATTTTTACACTTGTTTTGAATCCCCTCTATTGATGTTAACTATCCCCCAATAAATATTAAATAACTAGTTGACCTGACAGACGTTGTCCCGTCTTAACTATGAATTAGCAGCGCGCATTCTGTCAATCGCTGACAGTTATTTCAAATAATTGACAGTTATATAAAATTAATATATTCGTTAAGTTTTCTTAAATTTTCTAATTGTCCGCGCAACTTTTTGAATTTTTTCCTTCATAAGAACCTTCTTCTGCCAATTACAAACATAAAGAAAAAAAAATTGTGAAGTCGGTCCAACCGTTCACGCGTGACAAAGGGAAATAGGGATTCATTTTTATATACTTATAGATTTAAAATTTGAAATATATGTAATGACATATTCAGCTGTGGACTTTATATGGCTAATGGTAATGAATCCAGAAGTATCAAACCTATTTACCTGGACATAAAAGGCCTCTCCTCTCGTCACGCGGAAGCCTCTGTCATCGCCTTGCACCGCAAACAGCCCTGCTGCGGCGATCGACAGTAACGCTGAAATTTAAAACATAACATGCCACACTGTAGATAATGACTTCTTATGTTTACACGAATAAATAATAATAATATCAGCCCGGTAATGTATACTGCCCCACTGCTGGGCTTGGGCCTCCTGTACTACTGACAGGGGTTACGCGAATGTTAGACATTCTAATTAAACTATTTTTCTGATTTTATCGCGGTTGTAACATTTTAGTTTTCTCCCGACGTTTCGAAGACTGCAGCTTCGTGGTCACAGGGGGACTGAGGTGTTGGTCGTCTGCAAAGTCAAAGTTACAATATCTACCTACATTTTATAATAATACAACTTTTTAAAATTTAGCTGTTGGTGGGATATGTAGGCATATCCGAAGAAACTATCCGGATTGATAAATTTTTGCAATGGATGGAAAATATTTGGGATTGAATATTGAAATCTGCAGTTAATCCGCATAATGTAGAATTAAATTATTGAAATCGTATATTACACAAAGCGACTCGTTGGTCACTATTTCGTGACAAAGTTGCCTGAGGTAGACTACCTAACAAGTTACAACTCTTATGGCAGCTGCGTGAAAGACCATACACCATCGCATTTTTATCTCTGTCTGAAAAAAGATAGATAGATATTCAAATTGGCTGTACGATCTTAACCCTAATTCATAACAAAACATTACATTTTGTATATTTCGACCTCACCCACATAGTGATTTGGAGGCCAACATGGCATGTGACGTCACTTCGACGGATCGAAACGAGCCAAATATTGCGTGTGTACGTCATATATTGCAAATAATCTCAATGTATGCCAATTTACGTTTATTGACCTGCGGTAGTAAAGTATAGTTTGAGCTCTTATTAGCTCATCTAAATGGTTGGTTGAAGCGCCTATACAGCAATCAACTCGGATACTTCGTAATGTGCAAATAATTACTATTAAAAAGTCATTAGCGACACATTCTTATGTCGAAATTAATCTTTATTTCTCCAATTATTTGCAGACTAATTCAAAGATTGCGTCAATAAAAGTAATTATTTTGTAGATTTTAATTAGAAAAAGAACTTATCGGTGAGGATAACTATAGCGAAATTTAAACTCTTACTAACGGTCTTAATCTATTTAATTTACGCGGATTTTAAAAAAAGAATATTGATACCCAAATATATGCTTGACTGATAAATAAAGGTATAAATTAGGTACGCTTGATAAACGAAGGTATGCTAATCTTTCCAAACCCTTATACACAGTAATTTTGACATTAAGTTACTAAATAGAACCACATATCTATGTTCTTGAAAATAACAAATTTACTATAACGTACTCGAACTATAGATGTGAAACAAATAAAAAAAAACAGTTTAAAACAAAATAAATGTAAAAAATATTTTTGAATTTTACATGTCCCAATGCCACCACTACTTATTGCTTTCGAAAATTCGTCGCAACGGCAACATAACACTGTCAAAAATATTCGTTATTAATGGAATACATGTTTACGTTATACATATCCAGAATATTCTACGAGTAAAAAACATTTCATTACTCACTGGCTAGCAACGCCAGCGCGAGCTTCATCATGACGAGGTGTGTGTACTTCATGGCGACACGCTCCTTTGATGAGATCATGGCTAACTGCAGGACCGACAGTAGGCAGAACACGCCCAGCACCGTCACACCGATGGCGCCCACCACGCCCGCGAAGTACACCGCCGCTGAGGAACAAACAAGATTAAATGAGGAACTAAAAAAAAAGGTTTCTCCTAAGTCGGTGGGGCGCCTTGCTGATTTCGTTACACATTTATATAAAAAAAATATTATTTCGATAAGAGTTCCGGATATACCATATTGATTAGTACATAATATACATGATAAAAATGCGCCGAAATTACAACTTCTAATGAGTTTCGATATGTACCAGTAAACTGTTGAGTGTCGAAATTTTTCTCGTTGATGTTACTTTATATGACATACACTTACCAACAGATTCAGCATATTGTATTAAAGATTGGTAAATGCATACAACATTAATGAAAAAGAACGGCCTAAAAGTTTGGGTAGTGCAAACATAAATCATTGCTTTTTGTGTTTAGAAATAGAGATTGCGAGACAAGTAAGACTTAAAAAACATGTTCACACATGGAACTAGCGCGTGCGATCGCTAACAAAACGTACACGACACACGTACCTATACTTTATTTGTATATGTAGTTATGTAAACACGGCACGTAGTTGCATGTATCCTGCAATCTTAGTAATTTGCTTTATCTAATCCAACGGCACGACTGTTCACACGTCCTTGCGCATTACTAACGCGCCATCAGTTATGGAATCCCTTAGGATTAGTAAGTCTAATACAACCTTGTCACGACTATTCCCTTGAATGGAATATGACTGTGGCCCGAGTGGCTATATTGCTAACGGTTTTTTAGACAGTCATAAATTATGATTTGTCTTAAGTACTATAAATCAAAACACTGGTAGAATCCACGACCTCACGCTTCAGATGTAATATAAAGTTTTAAACTAAATAAAAAATTGCTTAAGGAATTGTATTTTGTATGTCAGTGCATCTAGTTGATGAATTTTCGGTTTTTAAAGCTTTCGGTTGAAAAGCTTCGTAAATAAAGTTTGTAAACAATTATTATATGGCGCAGAAATTTTGTTGAACTACTAAACATTATTAGATTAGTAGGTAATTAATAGTCAATTTCAAAGTTTTCAGTTCCATTTATAGTTAAAGTTAAAGTTTTTAATCCTTCACAGAAATCCCTAAATATTAATACAATAGACATTCTTTGTAAGCTATTGGAAATTAGCGCCAGACATAAGACAAAAAGGCCGATGAGTGTACAGGAAACATCAAAAGAATGGAGGGAAGTATCATGTGAGTAATAAACAGAACTATAATTTTTTTTCCTATCACGGACACAATTATATTTAAACAGCTTGCAATTTTAATTGTATTGAAGAATAAGTGCTCTATATTAAATTAGAGTACAAATTGTATAATTGGAAGCGTATATTATTTAAGTTTGTTCGCAAACCATGCAAAAACAATTTATTTATTTATAAGACAGATTCAAAACCAGAGAATAACGGAATAAGACTGAAAAAACTGCAAATCAGCTTCATTGTGTTAAAACTGTATATTTTTAATCAGAAACCGCTGTGTATTCCTTTCATTCAGTAAACCCTATAGCCACATACCAATAGCCTATGAATTAAATAACTGTTTTGCTGTTGCGTTTTGAGTGGTAAAAGAACTTTAACAAAATTCCAAACACAGTCCTTACTACATTTTTCTTTTCATCATTCCCTTCTTATTCCTTTGGTATTTTTGGATGTACATAGAAAGCGAAATTGTTATTTAACATTAGGAAACCTACTTGCTCTTTAACCGTGGTTCCATAAAACGTCTAGTAAACACAAGCCTATTTGAAGCCTATTACCTCACACGTTTGAGCTTCAAGGTTTCCACGGCATGTCATGCCCGGCGTCACTTTTCAACCTAATAGCCTGTCTCGTTAACGAATGTTTAGTAATTTTGTTGGCAGCTTTTGTTTTCATATTATACGTGACTTGCTTATGGGCGAGCCTCACTTTAAATAGAAATTAGGTTAATATGAAGTCATACGAACCTTATTATGTGGCACATTGTTAGGAGTGGTTATTAATTCAAATCCGGGTGGGACGCAATGAGAATGCCGGAAAGCTATCAATTATATAAAAAATAGTAAGTGTTCGCATAAATTACTTATTAGTTTAAAAGTTAAAACCAATTAACGTGTTTAATCCAGGTGATGATACAGCGAAGTTTAGTATAAAAACCTTTTTTGTTATTTAGCCCACACCAACAACAGTGTTTAGCCTCAGGTAAAAAATGGATGGAAGCGAAAATCTGACACTGTTTCGGGAAGCATCCTACAACTAAAACTATGCACCAAAAATAAAAGTTATAAAAGTTAAGACTACAATTAGTGATCATCTTAGATAACTTTATACTCATACAACAAATATTGATGATACCACCTCTTCAAAGGTTTTCTTTATCAAATATAAACACGTTATAACAGAACTAATAAAAAACCTACCAACGTAGCGAGACAATGGGTGACATTGAAAATGCAACCGTTCGTAGATGATTGTCGTCATGAAATTGCAAGATGCAATGACTGAGGAAAATTGTTTTTCCTTGGAAACTGCGTTACAATGTTATTACGCTGTTCGTATTGTATGTTACTTTACAAGTTCCAATTTTTTATTGTTTACTTTTTCATACGTTAATAACCAGATTTCCTGGTAATATATTCGTTTTTTTTATTATTATTAACGTTAGTAATATTTTGCATCATAATTGTAAATTAATGTTTAAAAAACTTGTTTCATTTAATAATTTCATTAAATTTCGTGTAGTGAAAGGGATTGTATCTGGAATAACATGTAGTTAGATATTATATGTCGACAGTCTTGAATCCTTTGAGTAGGTGAAGGTGATGTAATTAACGCAGAGTTTTGGGTACATTATGCAAAGTTATATAGATTGAAGTTAAAACATATACTGATGCTCATGGAAAGATAGTCGTATCTAAAACCGTGTTAAACGGAGAATGCGGACAGGAAAGGCCGATCACAAATGAAACAAGGTCTAGATCTAAAATAAACGTAAAAGCTAATAAACGATACAGTATTTGAAAATTCTAAACTCAACATAACATAAAATGTACTTGGATCCGATAAACAAAGTTAAATTTTTGAACATTTTGGTACACAAATAATGTGAAAGGTAACGCAGCATGACGTAATATCCAGAAACGAGTCGTCGTATCTCTTAGATTGGACCGGTTTTGCTAACAGCATCGGGTCAAGAGTTTAAAAATGTGCTATAACATCATCGATTACGAATAGCAGTGTAGGTGTATGCATAATTTGAAGTTCAAAGCTACCTCGGGCTATAGCACATTTTATTACGATCAATTTATTTAAACTAGATTGACAATCTTCTAAAATTATAAGTGTAATCTACACTTGAGAATCAAGACATGAACATGGTATATAATATTAGTAGCAGTTTCGGTGACACACATTATCCACAACAATGTTTTAATAAAAAGATACCACGCATTACTATACACAATTCCTAACGCACATCAAAAGTCTTTTGTTGAAAAGTGAAATTATTTGCGAATTGGGACAGCACTTAAATGGTTAAACCATTACGAAGAAACTCTCATGCAAATTGCGTTAGACGTCACAAGAAAGAAATTATATTTAAATGCACTCCGTTTTTGAAGCTTATAATATACAAACTTGCAACATTCCTTCACGTGCAACGTTGTCTGTATGAGTCATTATAGCGTAAGTAATAGTAACTATATAAACTTTTTATTTGATCGGCTTGGAAAATATGATAGCTAAAATGACGAATTCACCGGTTCTAAGCATGTCGGTCGATTAGCAGAAATAAAACGCGCGACACTTTTGCAACCATATGTATGGTGTAGTGTTTACTCTTTATCGTAATTTTTCATCTCCGCAGGTAACCATGAAATTATCAATTTTGTACAAAGGCCAATTCAAGCACGCAGCTATGCGATTTTGTTAAGGACAAAAACTAAGATCCATTCATATATTCAATTATGAGATCACACTTTTCAACGTCAAAAAAATACAAAGTCCCGTTACCCATCACTTCGAGCGGATAGACAATACACAGCTACGTTTGTAACATAGCGATTCTATCAAGTTCCATAATAAATCTCCGTGGCCAGCCAATACGGCAGTCACGAACCTATCTCGACAGACTAAAGCAACGGGCAACGCAATTATAAAACGGATTAACAGCGAACAAAAGACTGCAATGTTTACAACAAAAGATGTGAGAAATAGTGTGGGCGGGAATATTTCTAACATAGAATCATTAAATAGTACGTTTCCTGCCATAGCAAGTTTACATATCCAAACCGTTTTATAAATTTTATAAACAGATTTATAACAAAGTTGTCTATTCCAGCCTGCAATTCAAGTAGAAATGCTCGGCCAAATCGATATGGCGATAATGAGTAATAAATTATGTACCGTTGCTTGATGCAGTTGTTGTATATTTCATGTTATTTTACACTGAGCGTTGGGAACAAGTATTCCAAAGCAGATATCATTAAAATTTTGTGTTATTGCTGTCTAGAACCCAAAACTGTGGTGCAAAATGTTCAATCATATTTTAAAAAGGAATTAAGTACAGTTAAAACGACCTTTAACAGTAGCGCAGGTCTTAATAAGCTATTATAATTAATGAGATGGATTACAACTGCATTGATATAATACGTTCCAAGGCTGATACGTCGGAACTATCGATACAATGAATGGTTATTACGTGTTATCTACTACAGATGTTCTAAGTTTAGTTACTATTCTAGACAGTAAGAAAGACCTGTAAATATTTTAACATCTTAATCCGGATATGGAAATAACTTAAAAATACCCAAACACAGAACACTTCGTTTATTTTTCTAATTTCTTCAAAAGTTAAGCCAAAGTTATTGTATACTATATAACTATGTTTGTAGATTAATTAAACACGAACTTTAATCCCTAGGCGTTTAGACACATGTTTAATTGCGGGAAAAATTATATTAGATTCATTCCGATTAAATATTATGATTTCTTTCGTTACTTGATGCAATATGTTCTGTGCTAATGCACCAGATAATCAAATGAATTAACTGGTATTGGATAAAGCAAATATTCCTAGAACTAATAGTGACTTTACATTACTGTGTAAACAATATACTACGTATTCAAGTTGATTACATATTTCTATGAGTCATGACATTTTGCATTGGAGAGTTTGATTTCTTCGCGAGTCTAAGCATGAGGAAAATGTGTTAGATGGAACCACACAAAATATTTACATATAAAATAAATAGACTTGACTTTTCAGATGAGTCAAAGTAAATTCTATTTTTCTTCAATATTGACGTTCCGTGGTGTAAAATAAAAATGATGCAGGGCTTTTTATCGGTTAAATAATCCAAACCCGGGGCCAACTATTATCAAATGGAAAATCACTTAATTGGTTCATCGAGGAATGGAATATATAAAGGCCCCAGATTATTTGGTTTTGCAACCAGAGAACTCTGCGATAGAGCAATGAGACAATATAATAAATAAAGACTATAAAGATTAATTCAAATTATCCGCATAAGGAAGTTTCGATTCAAGTAAAACAATTATATTTTATTTGTCTATATTTTCCTTGACTACCGCATAACATTCGCTTCCGCGAAGGTTTTTGTTGTGTAAAATTTTATAACCTCTATACCTATGCATATATGGGTTAGGATTCAATGTGCATCCTAATTCACTGCCTTTTGGAACACCTGCGCTTGACTTGGTATGCGATGATCGCGGCAGCACCGATTTGGGACGTCGTCGGCACTATAATTGTCATCGAATAGTTTGAATTCGATTTGATCGTCGATTCGTTTTGGGGAACAATCGATTTGGCTCGCATGTTTGTAGTGGCAAGAAAATCATGTATATGCTTCACATTATATTTGTTTTAAACAATGTAATGTGGGTCATTTTTAAAGCTTTTGAATACTTCGTAGTCAGTGGTGGTGAGTGGTCGGCGCAGGGGTCGAGGGGGGCGGGGGTGGAGCAAAATGCGTAAACCTTGAATTTTTTTACTTTTTTCGCATAGACCAGTGGTTGAGTGAAGGTTAGTGCGGCTCTTATTCGTTGAAATGACCTTTTTTAATTTTTTTCTCTCGCCCGATGCCTTAGGATGCAAATCATGGGTCAGCGAGAATCCTTGCTACACCACTGTTTGTAGGATACCGAATAGGACGCTTTTAGAGCTTAGTTTGGTACTCGTAAAAGTACATTACAATAAATAAAAAATAATGCAATATTTGCCACGACATAATTTCAACCGGACAGTAACTAATAAATAAAATTATAATAATTTTAAAACTTCCACTAGTCTTGAATCTAGAATTTTTAAGTGATTTTTAACTGTTGTTTTTGTAAGTGAAAGGGGCACAATAGCTCCTAGGAAGTAAACAGATGTTTTTATTGTCCAATTGAACTAAACTGCCAGTTACCGGCTGTGATTCTTCTTGTGCACTTTATTTTCATGTTTACCCAAATATTACTGAAAGTGGGCATAACAAAGAATGTTATAAATTTTACCTTACCAACAAACTATTGTGATGTTCGGATATTACTTAGTTTAAAAGCATAAAATGCCTTAATATAATGTAGACTAAAGAATATACTATACTAAATACGCAACCTAGTGGCTGTGGTTTTAAAATATGACACTCAATAATATAATACTACAAATTTATGAAGACTAATATTATAACTGCGTTAAAATCTTGTTATAATATTTCATCAATTTACAATTATTGGCAAAACTAAGAATTTAAGTTACAGCTAAATATAGTAGAGTTACTTTCGAATATTCGTTTGCCGCGACCAAAGCCGTGGCCTTTGGCAAACGAAAACAATGATAATGTCCACACCACATAATTTAAGTTGTGTTCTGTATACAGTATGCAGTGTAGGATGCTTTGAAAACAATGAAAGTATTACATGCATCAACAATCACGTTGTTTTAACATTACGTGTCCGGAGTGCGTATATTAATCAAGCAATTTCGAACTCAACACCAAAATTACACGTGCGAAATTCATTTGAACATCCTTTATGCGTCAATTTGACATGTATACAGGTGGAAACCAATGTCAGCTAGAATGAATAGGTGTGTTAAGTGGGTGTATATAGATGCAAATTAGCCGCTTAACTTAATTATTCAGAAGTGTAACGTCACGTTCGTGTAAGTTACTCAACTTTCACTCGTTATCACCGTTCCAGACAAAGTTTACGTAAAGTAAAAGTGACAAGCTTAGTAAGTATTGACAAAAGGCAAACACTTTTGCAATGGACTGCATGTTGACTCTGGCGGGTCACACGACGTCACCGGACACATAAAATGTTTACAGCAATCACAAGATCATCCGCGCATTGTTCAGAATGCATCAATGAATAGTCTGTCCTACCGTATCACAACGATCAGGTAGTTTCTGTTGAATGAATGATTGTTGAAATATTTCTGATCTAGATTAAGTATTTTCTGTAATCACATAACCTAATACAAACTTCCCAAAGCCCGGAAAAATAAAAAAAACAAACTCAAAGTAAACGTAAAATTAAACAATAATCTAACACCAGCTAGTAGATTAGTATCATTAGTTGATGCACTTGAAAAACTTCCACAACAAACAATTAAGATCGAATTCCGTGTTAATGTATTAGAAAATACTAATTACTTAGCACGTTAAGCTATCGCTTGTGAACGATGAACCGAGAAAACTGACGCACCTGCCTTCCACGTAGCGCGCACTGGACATGAGAAAGTACTAATAGTAATTACCCACGCTTATATTATAGATGAAGTTTGTACGTTTTTATAGAGGCTAATAGTGTTGCCCAAATTCAGTCTTGGTCTTGCAGTCTTGGTCTTGTTCTTGCGTTTTTGCAAGACCAAGACCAAGAACAAGACTGCGTATTTTTAGCAAGACCAAGACCAAGACTGACCGTGCAAGACTTGAGCAAGAACAAGACATAGCCTGCAAGACTCTTGCGTCTTGCAGCTAGGACTTAGCGCTATTTCACTGAGTAGTTAGGTGTAACAGTTCGGTGTATAGGTAGGTACGCTTAGGAATTCTATGAGACGCAAAAAACTGTATCAAAGAATATGAAAAACTGGACCTATGCGCAATACGACTAATACCATAAACATAGCGAATAAAAAAATATCTATTAAAATCAAACTGAGTGCATGCATAGCTATGTTTTAACCATCGGCACTTTGATAATACGGCATCAAAGGTTTTGTACTTACTTCTCAAAGAAATTTGCCGCTTTTCGGAAGTACATGGTTATGATACACGCGCCGGCGGCTTCTTTTGAAATCTAAAACAATCGTTGCCGCCACGCCGAAATCATAACATTTGACACTATTTGATTGCCGCCATAGGGCGTAGGTATACTCATGCAAAATAATTTCGAATTTTAAGAGTACCTACAGGTGTTCCAAAGAATAAATAAGTTTCAGAGTGCTTAGAATGAAAATGAATACATTATACTGATCACGCAAGTAGTATTATGATTGGGATAAAATGGTAAGGATAGCCCGACTAGAAATTTAAAAGTGCGACCAATGGGGCCCCTCTTGGGCTTCCCTCTTGGGGCCCACTTTGGGATGTCACGCAAAAGCCCTCTTGGGCCTCCATTGGGAAATACCAAATGGGCCCCCATTGGGAAAACCCAAGTGGGGCCCCATTGGGTAATCCCCCTCAGATCCCAATCTAAATTTATAAAAAATCTATATTTTCAAAAAAATCAAAAATAATTTTGAATTACGGACTCTGATGGTACTATAACTTTATATTTCGATTAGAAAGTGAACTATTGGTTGAATGCATCCTTGTCGTCAGTTGGGCTCGAACTCGGGTCCTCTTGATCATCAGTCGTTCACGTTACCACTGGTCCAAGCGGGAATATTACATTCGTCGCTTTATTTGATGTACATCGAATCAACTAGATGATATTACTAATATTGCGGTTAAATGTTTAATATTTGTTTCTGTTTTTCGTTTATCTTAGTTAGATTTATTCAAGCGGAACTATTAGCAATAATTTACTATTTCAACGTTGGGATTTCCCACTTAAATCCCACTCAAGCCCCAATTAGGAAATGTTAACAATAATTTTTCATTTTTACTTTTGGATTTCCCACTTTGGCCCCACTCGGGTCCCAATTGGGAAATATTAATAATAATTTTTCATTTTTACTTTGGGATACAATGATAAATCGTAAAACTCTTTTATTAAATTTCTTATAAGTTGAAGGTTCAATCTCTTTCTAGACAGATAAGTATTGTTCTTTAAAATACAGTCAAGTTATTGTAATTAATTTGTTTTTTTACATGTTTTAGCAAATGTAAGCTTATAAATCATAAATGTTTATTAAGAAACAGTTACTTCCATGGAAAACGACATATAGGTCAGTTGATTTTTCGAATTTCTTATCAAATCTTCAGTTATTTATTAATCTGCTTGATCTTTACTATGGCTATGTTAATTCAAGCTCACAATGTTCCAATTCTAATACGTTTTTCTAAGATTTAAAGTAAACTTTAATAAATAGTAATAGACTAATAGGTAATTGCAAGACTTGCAAGACTCTTGCTGCAAGACCAAGACCAAGACCAAGACTGGGAGCGCAAGACCAAGACCAAGACCAAGATCAGGTGTATTGGCGCAAGACCAAGACCAAGACTGGCTAAGTCTCGTCTTGTTCTTGCATTTGGGCAACACTAGAGGCTAATATCGGAAATTACAAACTATTTAAAAGATGTTTTTACCTAATTTCTATTTATTTGAGAACATTGGACGGTTGGCAAGTTACGGAAGCGATATTAAGTTTTATGCGTATTAAGAATAAACTCATTTTTCTCCGTTTTTTCAATCTAATCAATTTATCGAAACACAATGTAGCTGAAGTCTAAAATTAGCCTGCCCACGTTGATGATTTTCTCCAGCGTTATGATTTATAGCTGTTCAATCAATACCTCTTTCCATTCAATTTCTTTCTTAACACTTCTTACACTATGAAAATTATTCTTAACAAATATAATAAGATTAAAAATCCTATTTACATATTTTAACACTAACATTCAAAAAACTTCCATATTTGGTTATTATCGCCATTGTAAATAAAGGTACAGTCGTGACTGTCAAAGAGTCCGTTGTCATTTTACGACAAAGCCTGGCATTTTGGTACAAAAAACGATGAATTTTTGAATTTCTTTTCATATTTTAAATTTTATCGCGTCACCGAGGACATACGATAAGACGTAAACAAGCGGAAGGCGGCAGATTTTGTCGCATTTCTAAGAGGTGCCGTGCCGCGACGACTCGGGATGCTGTTATCGTAATTTGGGACTTGTTTAACTTGAATATTATTTTCGACGGTAGCTGGTTAGTGCCCAAACGTGAGTAAGTATTTAAAATTTATAATAGTGTAAAAAAATATGTGGCTGACAGTAGCGAAAGGTAAAGTTTTCCGAAGCGAACACTACACTACATATAGGTACTAATTTGTATAAATACGGTCTGCAAATCGTTCTAATGATAATTATATTTTACATAAATTACGAACTGGGCAGGTCACGTACGTCGTATGCCTGACGAATTTTGGGCCAAGATTGCTACCTTATGGAGCCCTGGCACTGCTCGTAGGCGTCGCGGCAGATCAAAGAAGAGATGGCTGAACTGGATTCATTTAAAAATAACTGGTTCACTATAGCGCAGGATCGTGATTCATGGAAGGATCTTGGGGAGGCCTTTGCCCAACATTGGGACATTATAGGCTGATACGACGATACGACATATATTACGAAAGGGAATCCGGCAGGAATCGGATTATAGGGACCCTACGCCACTGGTGCCTGACGAAATGACGATTGTCGCCATAAAATTTTTGGGCATATAGTTTTTTACAAATGACATTAACGCTTACACTATTTTTGCACAAAGACCTACTTAGCCACTTCTAATGACAACAACCGTGATCTACATACGACGTTAAAATCACAAAACACGTTTTTAAAACCTAAACTCAACCTTTTGTAAACAATACTTATACAACAGGTACAAAATGTATGCACAGTATACAAAATTATAGATTATTTAACGATACACACTATTAATTTTTCGATTACGCATTGCAAAGCTCGTTAACTAAGAAATTAAGTAATAAATTAATATACCACAATATTGATTTTTCTATTATGCATACCAAACCTCGTTTCTAAGAAATTAAGTAATAAATTAACATACTGAAACGCAACAACCCAGACGGACATTTTCTAGTATAAGAAAGTGCAAGAGTGGTCACTTTCCGCACTTGCCCACATCCGGACCATTTTGAGAGAGAAATAACCCACAGACTGGATTTGGCTCTAATGATTATAATAACAATTTTGTATGCAAAATTACATATATTCATACATTTATTATTACCGAGATATCTATACTGTTATATAAAGCTGAAGAGTTTGTTTGTTTGAACGCGCTAATCGCAGTGAACACTGGTTCGAATTAAAGAATTATTTTAGTGTTGGATAGTCCATTAATCAAGGAAGGCTATAGGCCTAATAATATCAAACTGTGACTAATAGGAACGGAGCATCAATGAAAAATGTAAAGACGGGGAAAATTTATTTCTTTTTAGAGCTTACGTTGCGTGCACTGCGTTAACGTTTAAAGTTACGCAACAATAATGTATGATGGAATTGTTCCTCTTAAAAAGTTCTAAAAAATAGACTAAAACAAAGTTCTACACCGCATCTGTCTGCCTGCCTGAACGCGACAAACTCAAAAACTAACCAACGGCTTTTCAAGAAATTTGGTATAAGTAGTTAGATATACTGCGAAAGACATGAGCTACTTCCTATACGGGAAAATATATAGCGGAACTTTTAACTCAGTAAACTCATACGCGCAGGCGAAGCCGCAAACAAAAAAAAAGTTAAATATATGCATTGAATTGTTATAGCCAGTGTCTTTGAACACGTCTATTATGTTACGTCTAAGCAAAATCAAATGGCTGTGTATTTAAGAAGCTTACACTTGTATTCTCTATAATATGTTTCACAAACTCCACAGTCCTTTATAACACTATTCCGTATTAAACTTCCATTATCATAGATTTCCCTTAACACGTTAAACTAAATGTGTGTTGTCGTGACAAGCGAATATTCCCACACCTACCTATAGTGCTAATGAACGTCGGCATCATACATCATTGTTGATCACTAACATAAACATACGCAATAAAATCTAGTTTGCGCGTTATGACACTAGTGTATTGCGTAAAATAACATTTACCGTCAATGTTTGGAATGGGAAACGTAAAATCACGTCCTATCAGTAATAGAACAAACTTGATTAAGTCAAATATTTGTGTAGGTCTATGAATAATGAGTATACTCAGCTGCCTATTATCCTACAATTTCCTCATTTATCTTGAATAGAATTTAAAACTTACGTTACTATTATTGGTCACAAATAAAACGTTCAAGCATCAACTCTAGTACAAGAAGACCAAAGTGCACCATGGTTTACGCACATTCAAAGAGCATTAACGTGATTTTATATACTAAACCTTACGACTATTAAATTACAAAAATATATTGCAACAATCTAAAGTATAAAAGGTGTATAAAACAATATGTATCGGCAGTGTGAAGGATGTACTTACATCAGCAATGACTAATACAAATATAGTAACAATAAACGATAGTGGTTCAATTAAAGTCACAAGAAGAGGTAGCCAGCATTTTGCTTTCAATAAATCTTGATAGGTAATTACATTTTGCGAAGAATCTCAGTCCAATCATGAGATCGCTATCTTATCTCTTGATTGATCTGAGATCCTTTAACGGCAACAAAGAAATGTTTTTACGATGGAATTTAAAGCTAAAAGCCAATGTCAATGTTACTCAACAAGTAGCATTTTATGTTGTGTTACCTAATTGTAATATAATCTAGATTTATATCACATGTTCGTATACCTACACTTGTTAATCCATATTTTATTGTAATGTATAACTAGCTTTTGCTCGCGGCTTCGCCCGTATGTAAGTTCTCCGGGATAAAATTTCCGGCATATATTTTCCCGGGATAGAAAGTAGCCTATATCCTTCCCAGGGTCTCAAACTATCTCCTTACCAAAGTTAAATCGAAATCCGTTCGGTAGTTTTGCATTTATCGCGCTCAGCCGGACAACCAGATTTATTTTATTCTCGATATTGCATTTCAATTTAACCAACTTATTAATGAAAACATAAAAGGAAGAGAATATTTTATTTTGTCGACTGGCGTTTTTAATCTAATTTAAACAACTCACAAACGTGTAAATTAGGAATACGTCTAAAAATACCAATTAATCCCACCCTTAATTAGCGGATTAGTGACATTTGGACACCAAAATAGCTTAAGGCTGAACGTAAAAGACACATAAAACCTTCTAAAATAGAACAAGGGCGCGGCGAACATCAAACGTATCAAGAGTCTATTAGGAAATTAGTACTTAAGCTGTCTCATTTAGTAAAGTGAAGAGTAAACTGACGTTGGCTTGTGTACTGTGTTGTGACGTCTTCTACAGGCTATCAAGATACTACAAATTTATTCTATCCTATACAACTAGTTTTTGCTTGCAGCTCCGCTCGCGTGACCTTTTCCAGGATAAAAGTCCTGCTTAATATTTTCCCGCTATAAAATGGAGCCTATGTTTTAAGTAATGTGAGACCTTTAGTAATACTTTCGTATAGGTGGCTAATTTAAATTAGGCACCGACTCCCAAAAAATATATGATGTTTAAATAATAAAAACAGGAGTTAGAAAAATATTGGTTGTATGTGTAAAAATTAATATATTTTTTTTTATTGTAGTGCTTTTTGATGTTGATTTTCTTTTGTTATTTATAAGTATCGTAATGCATATTTAAATTTTTCTATATTTTGTCACTAAAAGGTTTAGATGTTTTCTAAATAAATAATGCATAACGATACCCTATTAATCTAATAAAAATACGCTCTTTGTGTACAAACTTACAAAATAGCTGATCATAAAATACAAAATAAAAGTTATTTACTAAAAATGTCTAGAAATTGATACGACGAAAGCATAATGGTAATGCATTTGTTTCCTCCACTTTTCCAACGTTCCGACAGGGCCGCGTCAGCAACTTTCCCCCACTGCGTATCAACTTACTCGGCAGATATTGAACCGTTTTATGGCTGCGTTCATATTTCGTACAACTGCTTAATCGACACAAATAGAGAACAGTTAGTTTTACCTATGATAATGCTAATAAGGTTGTCTAAAAAAAATTAAAACTGCTTTTTGTTTTCACAGGCACACGAAGTAACAAGGAAAGAAAGGAAACAAAGGAAATCGATAATAAGACATAAAAGGAAATTTTCCAAAATATTGTGCATGCACTATTATTCGTTTAGGCACTAAGTTACAGATTGGATGTGAAGACCCAAATACAAAGCTAGGAAGACATTAACAAGAAATAATGTATTATATATTTTCCAAATATTTTAACTTATTAATTCGCCAGATTATAATCTTTATTATTTACAGTCATTGTTTACATTGTTTTAACTATCAACCCAGCAAACCAACATTTAAAAACATAAAACAATTCAAACACAAATGTCGAAACACAAGTCAAGTTGAACAGTATTAGCAAACGCAAATCGATACGCGTCATCCACAAAAATAGGTCAGAGGGAACGCAGTTTCGTCGATTGTGAAAAACTAATAGCTTCCGAACATACCCAACAATATGGCGGACGTAAATCATAATTTACCGAACCGCTGTGCCAGTGGAATTTATATAGTACAAGAATGTAAATGCAGCTGTGTTAATAAAACGCGTGCAATATTGTTTTAAATGGGAAGATATTTTTGTCGAAACGTAGGAAGGATCCGTTGGTTACCGTGAGTTTTTGATGTCAGAGCGGCATGTACCATGGGTTATTGGTATAGGGGAAGAATAAATAGGATTGGTAGTGGCTAAAATATCTCTGGGATTTTGGACACTACTATGTGCAGAATCGCGTCTAAGCAAACTAATAAACCATTTCCGAATGATTTCTTTATAATTTTTTAAAAAGCAGTCATAACATGGCAAGGACAAAGATTATAATATGTAGTACTGCATTAATTAATACCACAATAGTGCAAGTTACTTCTGTCATAAAATTTTACAAACATCAAAGGGACCAGTTATAATTATCGATCAAATTGCAGAGGAAGCTTTGATTTTCTTTTCCCTCCCACTATTCTTTACAGTCAGTTATTCGACATATATGACAAAATTACAAGACACGAATTTCTTTTCAAATAATATAGTCTCGGAAGTTTTAGTGAACAGAGAAGTTAATGCTTGGTATTGGCTAGTCGCTACTGGCGATCACTCATCCGAAGCTGACGGAATCGAACGTTGCTAAACCACACAATCGCATTTCATTGCACATCGCAACTTGTCTGTTAGTTGCTTCATTTGCATATTTGCATGCTGGCTTTTAAATATTATAAATATTTTTGTTATGTTGCTATCTAAGAAATTTTGTTGCAATATAAAGGTAGCCAATTTTTGCGTTATTTTTTACCTATGATTTAATTAACAATGTTGTAGTTTTAGTTGTACCTCGAAATTATAACTTTTGTCTATAAACAAACCTATATAGTATTTACACGAATGACGTATTGGAAAATAAAGAACGAAAAATAAATTCTTTCGCTCCTTCAAAATCTATAAATGATGTTCAATTGATTGATTTATAGCCGCTCAAGCTTGCACCGAGATGAATAACAGATGATAAATTTCAAACGGCCGGCACGTCGTTTTCCATCGATATCGTGACTTTCATGCATGTCTATAAATAAATGTAAATTATAACTCACTCAGCGGACGGAACTTGGATACATCCGAGCCACATTTTTCTCTGTTGTAGAGCAGCTTCTTGCAAACCCGCCATGGTCCGAAGTAGCCGTGATCGTAGTTATTGTCCACTGCGAAGGAAAATAAAAGATTTAAAAAATATATAAATATAGATCACTACATTATCGGCATTAAATAAAATATTCCTAATATAGAAAAAGCAACTGACATTTTAAACATATGAGTTACAAGAACTAATGAAGATATTGAAATAATAACCGGCGACACAATTATGTTCTAACTTTATTTTAACAGTAAACGATAATATATAATAAACAATCAGTATAATGGAAATAAAAATCGGCGATAGCCTAGTTGGGTGTGGAACGGACTGCCGAGACGAATGTCCGCAGGTTCAAATCCCAAGGGCACACACCTCTGACTTTTCTAAAATCATGTGTGTATTCTTTGTGAATTATCGTTCACTTTAACGGTGAAGGAAAACATCGTGAGGAAACCTGCACATCTGAGAAGTTCTCTATGGGAATTTCGAAGGTGTGTGAAGTCTACCAATCCGCACTAGGCCAGCGTGGTGGACTAAGGCCTAATCCCTCGCAGTAGTAGAGGAGGCCCGTGCTCAGCAGTGGGCAAGTATATAATACAGGGCTGATATTATTATTATTATTATTATGGATAACCTCGTATTTAACTAACAACCGCCCACATACATTAAAAATAGGAAATCATAGCTAAACTTAATTATAATTCTCAACTAAACATAGATACAAGCGGCACAAGACAGGAAAGTTGCTTGGGAGCGGTCGAACGAGATCCGTGGAATTATGTCGATAAAAGACTGAGACAAATTACTTAGTTTCCCATTTCCTTTCAATTGAAATTCCCGCAGAGAAACAAGGCAATACTATGGAATTCGATTATCCTATTATGAAACATTTTCCGTGATTCGAGGAAACGACCAAACCGTTTCAAGGAAAAATATTGATATGAACGATGTGGGCATAGAAATATGTTCACTGCTAAATTACGCAAGCAGTAAGGCCTTCGACCTACATGAGTTGACGTTACAATACGCTAATAAAGCTCAGTTTGTCATGTTATTTGTCGAAATGATTGACGATACTTTAACGATGTATAGGAGATTTAGGAGCCAGATTTTCTTGAACAGCGAACTTCAGTCTAATAATGCCTTTTGTATTCAAAAACTTGAATTATCCGTTAATAATATCAGAATCCAATTATAATCTTTGAACTTCGCGATATAAAGTTAATCCTTTCATAGATACTCATAGGTTATTGATATTATTTGTAACTACCATATTCACAAAGTTTTATATATATAAAGACTGAAACAAAGATGCCTTTGATTTTATTAAAGATGTTCATCTCATATAAATACACGTAATTAATAAAAACAATTCATATTTGGACTGATAGACAATTTTCTCATTTTGTGACAGTTCTATATACTTCCGCTTCCTATTAAAGTTATAGTTTAGATGCATTAACGCTACAACTATATAATGTTAAAATTCCTTACATAACCGACTATACCGTTTACGTATTCGATTGTTATTGCAATGCCATTTGATTGTTTTCTGACTAATTCAAGTCTGACTACATTCTCAGAAATTGAATACTAAAGTCACTGTAAACACTAGAATAACAGACAATTTTAAATGAACTCGTTTTGGTAACTCTGTGCTAGTATCTTAAACGAGAATTTCGATTTCTAAGATGCAGTATTCCACTAAGTTTTTAATAAAACTGTGTTTAGCATAGCATAAGTATTATAAGTACGTTATACATTTTAATCATAATAATATGCTATCGAGGTAATTACTCTACTTCCTAACATATATTAATATCATAAATGTGAAAGTTTGTAAAGATTTTTAGGATATCACAACCTAGAAAACTTGTAAATGGATTCGCAAGAACTTGTAGTTAATTTATCACACAAACCAAGTCCTGGTTTATCACGTGGAAATATCCCGAAAATATACACAGTGGATTTACTTTGGGAAACTACTTTTAGGAGGAAGTAGTAACGCGTTATAGTAACAATATAGTTATGATAATATCAGACCTGCATTAAGCATCACACTGTCCACCCCGCAGTCAACACTAGGGAAACCTGCGAACGGTATACTGGTTCCCCCCGGCTTAACGAATGCGGGGCCCTGGAGGAAGAGAGGAAGAGGAGAAATAGGTGAGGAAAGAAGGGGAAGGAAGAGGAAGTATCAAGATGGGCGGAGTGAAGAGGAGAGGAAATGTTCACAAGAAATCCTTCTTAGATCCCAATTGTAAAAGTGTAATTGCAACCATGGGGTATACACACATTCATTGTGTGCCTAGAACGCGAGAAATGTCCCCCCGTATGGTTTGGCGAGTTAGGTATGTATTACCTATGATGTAGTTTCTGTACACAATGAAACTGAAAATTACCAGTAACACGCCGTTTCCGCATTACATATCTGAAGGTTTTTCAAGTGTGACTCAGTTTAGTATAAATTAAGTCTATTCATTCTGTACACATCTAATTTTGTGTTTTAGCATGATCGTGTTAGTAAAAAATGTTAAAAAATATATCAATGTCAAGTAGGAAAAACACAGTGTTTAAGGAAATTGAGAACCGAAAATGAATGAGGTAGACGACAGACATCCTTATAAAAAACTTTCAAACTTAAACTTCAGTGTCTCATCTATAATAGTCAGCATATCCTCAAGAGTCTGGATTCCTATTGGCAATATGGGCGTGATTTGCTAGCAAACGGAACTGAACATTACTCAAAGAAACCTTCTTGAAGGAGACAGGTGCAAGGAAATGTCAATTAGACAAGACCCCGCTTTCAAATAGTCCGAAGGTCGCAGACGCTAAGAG
Organism: Manduca sexta; assembly: GCF_014839805.1. NCBI lineage: Eukaryota > Metazoa > Arthropoda > Insecta > Lepidoptera > Sphingidae > Manduca > Manduca sexta. Next base: position 6,080,681 of record NC_051121.1, on the reverse strand, counting down.
ACGCACGCAGGCCTCGTCACGATTTCCTGACTGCATACTAATTTAATTTATACAGTGTCGCGAAGTCAGCCCGAGCTGAGAGGATTCCGTCTTGTATAAAAGCCGATTTAAACCTAACGAGAAAAGGAAACTATTTAAAAGCAATAGTAAGCGCTTTAATTGATTCTTTAACAGGTTTAAGAAGTCAAGTCATTAATCCTCACACTTTAAATACTTCGAAACTTTTCTTTTCAATACCTATGTTTACTTCCTTCCTTTCCAATGTCAGACGCATTGAAGTCCCGCCCTGTGGAATGGGGGCGTTTGGAGAATTCCACCACGGTATCCCCTGCCTGTCGTAAAAGGCGACTAATAGGGGCCATCGGGGGGTCGTCGGCGGGCGGCTGGGGGCCGTCCGCCCTTAGTGTACGTTGTGCACATCTCGCACATTGTGATGACCCCCGAGATGGACGGCAGCGTGGAAGGTAGGCCTCATGCTGCCGTTGACGCCGAGAGCGTCCTTCGGTTACGCGGGGGCTTCTGAGCCCCCCCATAGGAGACGGGCCGCAACAGGCGGCACCGCGCAGGGACGACTGCGGACGAAAACTTAAACATTTCAGTCAGAGGAAGCCCACAGTCGTCCCTAATGCGCCGAAGACGGCCACCGCGGAGTTTTAGTTGGTATGCCGTGCGTGTATATAGGTTAGGGACTCGGCCCGGCGGTCACCCGAAGGTCAAGATCAAATCCGGGTGGCTCAACGTCGGGCCGTAAGGCACGGTGACCCCAACAAAACCGCTCAGTCGCCCCCCCCCGAAGGCTGGGCGGTAGTCATAAGGCACTTTCTCCGCGAAAACAAAAAAAAAAAAAAAAAAAAAAAAAAGACGCATTGAAGTCGTAAATCAATTACTATCCGCAATCAAAGTAAAACATAAAAAAGACCAAAACGAATACAATCATAAATGCGCTAACAATCCAAAACACAGCAAGCGGTTCAGATTGCAGCCGGACAATTATTCAAATTGACAGACATTACACGGCATTTAAAACCCGTGAACTACTTAACAATTGTTACTTGTAGTGGGAAGTGATCACACCACGACCCGGCCATTAATGACTCCATGAGTCTCGAGGCACGCGTCACTTGACAGCTTAATGACCGACTTTTACCTAATCTCAGCGATCGCTGCATCTTTACTACGTTTATCCGAGTTTTAGTAGTGGCTGAATCCGGTTTGAATAAATGCTTGATAATTATTTTACTTGCGCAGTGAAAGTGATTATATGGTACGGTAAATATGATAAGAAATTGTCGTGACTTGGACGGTTTTTTCATGCAAATCGTACGCCTTAACAGCATCCAAAATCACTAGGAAAAATCTTTACATGTATACAACAGCGTGATTTAGGTGTAGCCTGATTTAGGGGCGCCATTTCTTTTAAAGTTATCTTTGTCAGTACAAGATATTACTTTCATATTTTACCACAACATGCGGAGATATTTAATTGTTTTGGTCAGGGTATATATTTTACTATATGCACTGTCGCCACATTATTCATTACAGTGGTATTTGAATAATAAAGTGCGGTTGCTCCGACCATGACCCAATATAAAGCGAAATAGAGATCGTCGCTTCTTGGAACCAACGACCGAATCATAATTTCCTCGAAGTAATAATAGAACGATGTACTTTTAATTACATTTTTTAATTTAGTTTCTATCTTCCTAATAAGTTGCACTATTTTATGGCACTGTAAAAAATTATTCATATGTTTGAAAACATTTTTACGGATTTGAACTTGTGTGCCAAATCTTGAAGTTTCGTTTAATCTATGAAAGTTTTTGACTCATTTGCTAGCGTTATTTGCGTAGGTCGTGCACATTTAGAGTTTGGGTCGTAGTGCATACATAGAGGGCATTATAGAATATATTATATTTGATCTATACGAAAATTCAAAATGACCAGAGATAGAAACCAATTTGTCTTTAAATATATACCTCTTTCAATTATACCTACAATATGGATATTTTTCTTTTTAATTATTGATAAAATAAATGTTTTTATATTAGGTAATCGTTGAAAGTATTTACATATTTATAAAAGATATATTTAAACTCAAACTGAAGGAGGAAATAATGGATGCTATACCGCCACACAATGTGTATTTTAAAATCTATTTAATAAGGGACTTAAAATTTTAGAATACCCAACATGTATTTTACGAATTAGTCCAAACTTCTTATGTATCGAAATACAAAAACTCGTTTTGTACTTTCCAAAGGAACGAAAAGGTGTGAAATAAAAATAACAAATCCTTTCACAGTAAAGGACCAAGGCAACTAAGGTAAGGTATCTGGCATTGAACGAACTGCATTAATTGTATCGCCCGGAGGCTTTAAATTTTTCTCATTCCCTTTAATGGTTTAAAATCTAACCAACAAATATCGATACCCTTTTATAAAACAATAGCATGTCCGTACAAATTGAGATTCAAGTAAGATTGCATTGGCCTTTAACAAAATTAAACACGTTGAGATCAGGAACGGTGGAAACAAGTTCGGTACAAAAAGTGATAGCTGCTGAACAAAGTCAATACCAACTATCATTCTTGCAAGAACCATCTCGTTATTTTTTATAATTACTTCGAAATTACATTAAGCAATCGAAGCAATTGTTATATCACAACCGGTTCACAAATGGAGTTTTGACTTCGACAGGCTAAACTTTAAGGTGGTTATGTACGTGTGTTCAACAAGTTATAATTGAATGAGCAATCAGCAATATTTGGCAACCTAAAGCAATTAAATGCACTGAGTTATGAACCTAATTAGCAAAACTCGTATTTTTTCCTTACTCAAATTATGAAACTGTTGTATTCCTGCGCATGGTTTACGTCTTGCATTACGCAAACTTTTGTAGTGTGTAACAAACGTCGTCATGCCTTTATTCATTAAGAGGTTCAAAAGAAACTGATTAATCTGATTCCCAGGTAACCATGTTTACCTAATCGCACAATACTCGATTTGAAAATTAACACGAGCTTCTGGGACTTATAAGTAAAATACGCTACTTAATCCAGTTACACTACGGAATGACCTCTTAAAACTTTAACTGTATGTAGGCCACAATGAAGATATTTAACTTGCTTATACTTTGTACTGTCAAGTGAAATTGATCGATTCCAAAACGTCCATGAAAAAATAGCATCGTAACTGAAACCACTTACGTAAAGAAGACAGTGACTTAGTTTGCTGAATATTTAAGAAGGCATTCGTGACTTGCAGTTGCATTTTACAACGAAGTATTACTGTTAGACCGTTAAAGAAACACCGAACAATAAGTCGTAAACTGCAACGATAAATTTTATGATTCAGGCCCGCCCCGGTAAACCGATAGCCTAGATGCGGTTAAAAAAGGATATTCCTTTAGGTTCATTTACATTAAAACTGAAGTAGGTTTGCATTACTTAAAGAAACTTTTTGCTGTTGTAAGGGTTTATCGAGGTTTTGATAGACACGTGTGCTACTTCTAATAATTTCCCACACATACTGAAAGCTAAACAGTTTATAGGTATAGAGTAGAGGTATCAATTGATACGAAAACCGCAGTTACTACGTAATGAATAGGTACTTCGATCTGATCTGAACTTAACCTAAATATAAACTCCGTAGTGGATTCGTAACCACTGACGATGCAATATCATTTCTCAGTGATATTATGAAAATCGTGACAGAATTACAAATAAATCTTATGAAAACAGCAAATATTTACTGATGGACGGCAAAGATAAAAAAACACTTTCTATTTTATAACAATATTGAATAGTCGTGACCAAAACGACAAGAGTAGCCACGAAAAATAATTGGAAATAGAAAGTTTCCCTTTATAGTTAAATATTTAAAAACACTAGACCAGGGTGGTAGATGAGGTCTGATTCGTCGCAGTAGTAGAAGGAGGCCCGTGCCCAGCAGTGGGTATATACATTATATGTACATGGCTGATATATTTATTATTTAAAGACAGAAGAATTTGAAAAACATTAAGTTGAAACCTACGAAGTAAACGTAGAACTGTTGCCATGAATATTTCACAACATTGTTTTCCTCGATTAAGTTTGTACCAGGTAGAACTACTATTTATTCATGCAATTACTGCGATGGTGGTAATAACACGGTTCTGGTCGATACAGCCGCCTAACGTGTACATAATTATCGACTCGTAATTACTAATTCCTTGTTTGCTTAAGCAAGTGCTTGCAGTTTGATCAATAAAGATTTATCGGAAGACGCATAAAAACATTCATTGTTCATCATGCGTTCACATGATTATTAAATATACGTTTTTAGCTGTTCTTTAGTTATTGAGGAAATACTAACACCGTCCTAGATGGTTACTAGATGTTTCATTAAACTAGAATACGTGTCACGATTGTCTTAGTTTATATTTTAAATTATTTTTCAAAAGTTTTTATTTTCCGAAGATAAAGACCTATTGCAAAACGAAGACACTTGAAATTGTTAGCTTTCTATTTGAAAGGAATATTTTTGTCTTAATTTTAGTTGCAACCAGGCGGCTCGAAATATAAATTAAATTAAGAGTGATCTCGTCGTTTTTACTACAATAACGGTTGGAAGAAATGCACTCTAATGGAGCACAAATTAACTGTTGTTAATTGCATACTTGACACTTCATTTAGCATCAAAGTCATGGACAATGAAAACAGAGTAATTGTCAAACAAAAACGTGAGATAAAAACTGTTGTTTAGGACCTTCATGCGTTTGGCCACGAGGTCGATGTCTGCCTATCAAAAAAATTACGCTGTCATGCTGATACCGAAGATCCGAGTTGCAGACCTTAACAACAGTTATTCTATTGTGAGTACATATTCGTTCCGTGAAGAGAAATTTGGACCATCTGTTCGAACAGATTTCAGATTATACGTTCACATTTTGTTTGTTAAGTGTTATTGTGTTTTATGAATACTAAAACCAATATTGCAAAACAGATTGATTTAACTTTATTGTTGTGTGTGAGACAGTCAATAAATGGAAACACAGTTACTATTTGAAACTTGATACAAATAAATCTGCGTAAAATTAGTCTTTCTTGTTAAAACTTTCATATTTTTGGAAAAGTCGAAATGCCAAATTTTATTGCCCGATTGCTGTAACAGAATTTCTAAGTATTCCATCGATCGTAATGTTTTCACGTAAATCGATATACAATTAAAATTAAAACAATTTGCGGAATTCTACTCGGCTGATCGATATGTATATCGATTGTACCTTAATAACCAATTAAACAACCCTTTATTGAGAATGGCAGCTGTCGGTTTATAAGACTTCCCTACGGAACCACATTACCTGCATACATTATAGTACTACAAGTATATTGTTTGATTTTATCTTAAAAGCTATGCTAGAGCTAAATGGGTTTATTGCCACTGCTGGCGCGAATTGATTTAGAATTAACAATGTGCATTTTTCTATTGGAAAATGTACCGTTACGACATGTTAGTGGGCGAGAATTATAGCTCTGTCGTCTAGTTGGAGTAATGGTGTCATTCTTTGGTAGCTTATTGTTAAAATACAATAGTGCGTTTATAATCATCGAATATCTATTGATATTCCATGAGGTTGTTCCCGCTTTGTAATGTTCAAGTTTGAAATGCAGAATATACCCGTAATTATATCTTTCTACCAGTAATAAATAGCAACTGTATTGGGGCATAATATTGATTTTTCTACGAACTTCTTCAGCTCTTCGAAATCCATTACTTAACATAGGTCTCCCCTAAAGATTTCCAGACCCAACGTGTTAGAAGCGGCCTGCATTTAGCAGCGAACACTTTTTCTAAACTGTTAACTGGGTAATTAAAAAATATTTCGGGTACCTATAGAAAAAAGGTTGATATCCCTTACTTTTTGCCAACAAAGACCTCATACCGCCATTCTGTAAGGATCAAAGATCGCACTTATAAAGGAGCGGTGTCATTATATTTTTTTAAAAGCAACAGCAGCTATAAAACTTGGCATGTCAGTGGTCTCACGACATCTGGCAACATTAAACCTACCTGTTCGTGAACTTTACCAAGCAAAAATGTTTTGCTTTACCTAAATTATAGAGTTCAACTGTAGTCTAATGTGTAATAATAATATACAAACTGTTTGACGACATTCATGGCTTGGCGTGAAATTATCGCGCCGAAAGGTTTCTTTGGGATCGGGAGTGTTCACAGAGTATATTTCGTATTGTTTTGCCTAAAAGATACCCAAGTAAAGTATGGGTACATGTAAAGATATTCCTGTGATTTCATACTATGCGGCTTTAGAGAAAAATACTTATAAAATTAACAAAAAATCATCAAAAATGTTCAAATCTGCTAACACTCGTCCAATACAATGGAGAGAGAAAACGTTAAACCACTTTTTTTCCGCACAGAATACAAAAGCGATAGCGATACAAAACGAAATCCGGCTATGTTAAAACGTGACGAATAAAGTCATTTGGCAACGAGATGGCTTTTAATATTCCGTACACAGTTGAATGCACGGTGCGTTGTAAAAAAGGCTCCACCATAACCGTCCCGCACATCACCCACCCAGTTTTGTCACAGAGGTCCCGGGGTCAATGAACTCTTTGACGCGCGACATATTTTTAAAAGCCCCATAAAAGGTGATCTTGTGCAGTGTTATCATATTTAGTGCGTGCGATGCAATGAGTGACCACGTGCGAAATGACATATTTTGGATTTGGTTTTAGCAATGTTTACATCGGACTGAACAACAGTCAATACCCGTTGCAAAGCCAATGCAACTGTTAAGAGGCACAATACACTTTCTATTTTTGTACTGCTGAAAGTTTCAGGTTTGGTCATAAATTATAATCATTGGTTGTGACTGCAATCAAAAAACGTTCGTGAAAACATTTGTGCGTTGGACCGGAGAATTTTAATATAATATCAATAAATGTTAGTTCACGTACGAAACAGAGTAGATATCTAAGAGCAAAATAAACAATTAAAAATGAAAAAATATTTTTCATTTCAAAATACAAAAACTATTGTATAAAAAATAAAAAACATTTACGAAATGATTTTTGCGAGTTTTTTTCTTTAGTATATAGCTATATCTAAATTAGACAATAATTGTCGTATGTTTATAATATGAAACCTAATGATAATTCTTTTCATAGCTGACAGATGACACAATACCTTAAATATATTCTTAATTATTATTCTTGTAACATGCAAGTTAGCGTGTTTAACAGTCTGCGTGTTTAAAAATAGGCAACTTGCTATATTCAAAAGTAGGTTATAGCTAATAATCTCTCACCACCTTGTTAAACACTAGTTTTCTTAAATGTATCTTACATTCATACTAAAATAATGATAATATTTAGAACGTAACATAAATTTATTATTAAAATACTTGAATCCGTAATATCCGTGTTTCATCCGACAAAAAAATATTGCATTAAATATAATAAGAGTTTCATTGTATTTCTGCAATACTATTTATATTTCGTTTAAAAAGTTTAATGGTTGACGTTTTTATATGATTTTTTAACAGCAAAATATTTACCGATTTCTACGATTACAATAAGAATTTGCTACTCTCTAAAGCAAGAATCTTAAGACTCGATGTATAAGCGTATTACTTATATCCACTGGTGGCCCTAAATACTTACTTTACTGGTGGTAGTACTAGTTCTCATATGTGAGAGTTGGCCTGGGTAGGTACCACCGCAATGTCCATTACTGCCGCCAAACAGCAGTGTGTAGTCACTGTTGTGTTACGGTTTGAAAGACATTGTACGAAGTGTAACTACTGGACATAATAAGAAGACGTAACACCTCATGTATCAGGATGGTGAGCGCAGTGGAATACCAAACAATACTTTGTAATACAAGGTGTTGGATGGAGTTTCTACTGTTTATGTGCGGTCGTACCGTTCACCATCAGGCGAACGGCAAGCTCGTCTCATCATTCAAAGGAATAAAAAAAATATTCTTCGACGTGAAAGCAAAAAAACGCCGCGAGGCCCAGAGAGCAATACAAAAGCTGCCGGGTTTTAACACTTTCGTCGGTAAGATCGTAAAAAGGCCATTTAAGGGACCGCGCGAGCCCCTTGCAAGCGCGAGGACCTGGGCGGATGCCCGGTTCGCCTCTCCCTATATATATTTAGTTTGACTGTTTAGACATACATCATGTCATGTTGTTCTCCTAACTTGCTAAAAGTTACGATACGACAAATTAACAATGGAACCAAGCCTTGAAGGCGCGGAGAATCAGAAATCATGATCAGGTCACGTTTAAAATTAATATTAAATCTAGATTTGTCACGTTTTCGCGAATTCAGTTTACGCAAGCCATGTTGGTATCAAAACATTTTAATAGCTTCATAATATCAGTTAATTACTTTACTATCTAATTAACGGATATGGTAACGGCTAATAAATGTTGCAATTACATAACGCGTCAATGGCGTCTGTGATTATTATATTGTTCAAATAAGTAAATACGATATAATTTTTTCTACACATTCCAGAATGTAAAAAGTGTAAGTTATTCAAATGTGTTTTTAAAATTACAGACCGCGGATCCATCCGTGTGTAATCTTTACCAGGATAAAATTCGGTCTGTGTACGTTTTAGGGATGTAGCCTTTATTAATCTAGGACATGTTTTTTGTTTTCCCTTCATGGCATGTTTATGAATCCAGGGCATGTTTCTGTGTTTTGTTTAAACAATCATCCAACTATCTTCACGATCTTTCGCATTGAAATTAATAACATTAACAAAACTTTAGTATAATATTATATAAAACAAAAGAGAAATTGAAATTGGAAATCTTAGAGAAGTGGTTAATTATAAGGGAACAGTAAGCATTTTATATTTTTTTCAATAACGTAAAAGACAAGATCTATCAGTATTTTGGTGTACAAACTCTACTACAAATAAATATATACTTCATTATCAAGGGCATCATCACAGACACGCCGTAGTTCGTGACTACCACACATCAGTTAGAAAGGCGAAGTACGAAGGTACCAAAATCAACGGTAATACTAAACGAAGTCACCCGACGCGACCCACTTTTGACGGTACGAAACTCCTGCATTATTTTCGAGATTGTAGATTAACATTAACGTTTACTCAACGCATAACTATTTTTTTTTTAATTTTATGTAAGATTGAAAAATTATAAAAAGTTTATGTAAAAAGCGTCGTTAAGATATAACAGTTAGAAGGATCTAAATCGCGTGAAGTTAATAACCTCGACGGACAGTGAAGGTTTTTATCAGTATTCTAACGGAATTTGGAATGTTATGACCCATTTAATAATCTCGTAAAAGTATAATTTCGAGTTGAAAGCACCATAGACATTACGGAGCCGTATACCGGATGGATGATTTGTGATTAGTCGATCTTAAATTACTTCTGTCTAGACGTTGAATCTAATAATGTTATATCTGGGCCAAATGAGCATTATTATATGTTGGATTAGAGCTAGATTTGATTGATAATCGAATTTGTTTATAACTAGATACATAAAACGTTGGGAAGTATTCGAGTAGCAACTTTATGATGATTTGTGATCACTAGATTTTAAATAACTTCGCCTAGACATTGAATCTAATTATATTATATATAGCTAAATAACCCTTATTCTATGTCGGATTAAAGCTAGATTTGACTGATAATCGAATTTGTTTATAACTAGATACATAAATCGTGAATGAGGTTAAGTTGATCAAGAATTAGTATCAATCACTGTAATAATATTCAACGTTCAATTATAATAATTAGACATAATTATAAGTTATCTAAGCTTTGGTTCTATAGTGTCAATAAAATGAAACAGTTTGATATAAGAAAAAATGCTGAACGTCAAAGTTCGGCAACTAAGGAAGAAATTATAAAACTTATTACTTACGATAAAACGGTTGGCCGCTGTACTGTCGATCAGAATCATCTGAAACAATAGGACAGTCGAATCAATCTTTTATTACCTTCATCATGACTCGTTTTAGTTGGCATTTGAAGAATTTTCGAAATATTCTCAAAAATAATCATATTTATTTAAATATTTTGATGTTTGATAAAAGGGTTGTAGAATTATAAATGCCCTTTGTATAAGGAATAAGTGTGAGAAATCGGAAAGGAAATGCAATGCTAGTATTTGATGTCACCACATATTTGTGCAGATGTAAGAGAGAGATCATGAGAGAGAGATATCAATAATCCCTGTATGTGTCCTACTCTTGCGCACAGAAATGTATATATTTTTTTACTGTTGCTTCACTTTTAATTCAATTACTAAATTGTTTTCACAGAATGTGCTTGAAAATTTTTAGCAATAAAAATCGCTTTTAATTATTATTTTTCGTACTTTGTCCAGACGATGACAAAACCCATTTGACTTTAAAACTACACTATTGTGGACCCTTATACATGTAACTGCATCCTCAATATGCATTTCTATGTGAAGTGCCCAATAGAATATTTAATAAGGCACATGCTGTAGGCCAGAGCATGCCAATTGTTAATTTACCACACAAAACAGTGACTCATGTGTCCTCGTGAATGTCATACATGTACTTGAACCAGACAGTGAATAGTAAATAATTGGTATAGTAGAATCTTGCTATTATTTTGTGCAAAATGGCATATTTTGAGGCCTATTTCTATTAATATTTTAAAAAGGTAATTAAGTAGATTTGTTTCTAAAGTAAATTAAAGAAATTGTGGAAGTAATTCTGCAAATGCCTTTGAACTAGTATAATGCCATGCTACTTTCTTAAAAACCTTTGGTTCCTGAGAATATAAATATTATTGTGTGAACAGTTTTAAGTTGCATATTATAGCATAAATTCAGGCATTCAAAAATACCTGATCATATAAGACTGCGCTTTTCCAAATTATTATGGTATATTTATTATAAATATTTTTCTTTCAGGCTCTATTTCATCGACATTACTTAATATATTGAAACTATACTTTACATCAAATAAAATATAAGTTACATGCACAATAGGAGTACAAAAAAATGCCAAGAAAATATTGGTTTGCTTATTTTTGACTTCTAACAAATATAACACACTGAAGGTAATGAAAATAGTCTCACAGAGTTATTAAAAAGAATATCTTGTGGCATCCTTACATATTATAAAACAAAGTCTCCACACCGCAACTGTCTGTCTGAATGCGATAAACTCAAAATACCAATTTTTTTTCTATTTGGCATGGAGATGGTTTGACATCTCAGGTGGGACGTAAACTATGTTTTATCTTCAGAAAATATAAAGCAGGAGTTTTATCCCGGAATAACTCATTCACAACTTTGAGTAATAACTAGTAGGTAAAAGGGCCTTAGTATTTTTACTTAAAAATATATTCTAAGTTAAATAACTACTTTATAGTAAATTAATTACAGTTTTAACATGTATAAAGGTTTATAATCAAGAACCTCATTTTATTGTAGACATTTTGGATATTTATTAAGAATAATGAGTTTACATAATATAAACTATCTTATTTTATACAATAAAATGAGTTCTTCAACAAAAAATATGTATGATATCCATTCCATAGCAACAACATAAGACAATTGTGGGAAACTTTACATTATTAAAAACAAGTCATTTAAAGAGCATATGAAGTAAATTATTTAAGTTTTAACAAAACTTAATAGGAAAAATTCTTGTATAACAAATTATAGAGACATACACAATAATTATATTACATTTATGAGATTAAAAGAGAAATCTTCACAGTAGCAGTAGCTTAATTCACTGAAAAAGCCCTTTATTTCATAATACACACTAAAAGATAGATAGTTAAAGATACTTTGCTGCAAAACATACATTTTTAGATATTTTTTTTTCTCTCTCTCTTTCCGCTTTTAAAGATCGCTTTTAAAGACCTTTTAAAGATCGTTGGTGAAATTAGACCTGCCCTAGATTTCCAGACCAATCTTTTTACTAGTGGAAGTATATTACAATTAATATAATTAATACAAATACTTACAACTAATAAACTCTCCCCAAGTTGGCAATCCGACTGCAACAGCTCCAACAACAAAACAGATGAAGCCAAGAACCACCACTGCTATGGAATACAGAATCTTCCCGCTGGCCATGGCTGCATGACTCAGCCAAACACTAGGAATGCGCTACATAACATCAGGATCGATTTGATGATGTTCGGTGAGGTTGGTGCAGCATCCTGGGCATCCTGTTGACAAATACAATGATGTTTTTTGAGCAGTTACTAAAACAGTTTTTAGTGAAACACTATTTAAATATATTGAAATAAATTACTGCTACAGATTTTGATTGAGTGTTTTTAGTTATCTTTGGAATTCATATTTTGTCTTTAGTTTTTTTAAGCTTGTCTTACTTTCTCTGTTCGAGAACATTTTGTGATTAAAAATCAAGCAGTTCTGTCTGCATACCGATAAGTTTACATTACAGTAGCGAATTGAAGTCTTTTAGCATTGTATTGTCATATCAAAAACCGGTCGGGGCCGGGCACGCAGCGCACAAAGGAATGCAAAAATCAAAACAGTACGTAACTACAACATTGAACATTCCCCCTTATTTTTTTCTTATTAGAATTATTTAAACAATGACAATCAAACCAGAAACCTACAGGCAAAATTTTAACACGGTGAATTGGACCGTAAAATACATAAGCGTCTAAGCCTGGTAACAGTTATTTTAACGCAACTTTTACTTACGTTTGTCTGCCTATCTCGTCGCTAAGTCACACGGTGATCACTCAACTATGCAAGAAATAATCGATTTTATTGACGATCAACATAAACTTCGAACTTTTTAATATTTTTACGACGATTTTATTATGAAACCTGTGTTTTTTTCACCTTAATGCACAAAGTTCACACACAATTTAAATTTCGAACTACGACACACCTAGATCACAGGCTATATTGTATGCCTTCAAAAGTTTTACGAAAGGATGTTTTCACTTGTTTGATTTAATTTTAAACGCGTCCGTCACTTTTAACCACAACAAAATAAACGAATTTTTATCTACGTAGAAAACCCGAATTAAAAATATGTTCTTATCCACTGCGACCGCGCGCGATGCGGATGTGGTCGGTAAATAAACTGGTTTTTTGATTTGAGTTTTGAGATGAGCGGGCTATTTGCCACGACGTATGTGAATGAAGACCAACATTATTAGCTATTGTTTACTCTTTCACACCTAAAGATATGCAAAGTGTTTATCGAAGAGGGAGCGAGATAACAAACATAAAACTTCTTGACAGTCAATGACAGCGACAGCTACTTGATACGAAGAAAAAATTATAACAGAAATAAATTAATTACGCACAATGGTAGATTGAAAGTTAATAATCAATAACTACCTTAGTTTAATAAGCAATTAAAAGATTTTATCATTGCTAGGTTGAAAGCATTCGTATTCAAGTGTCAGAAGTGCGTTCCAATACACGCTATTCATTAAAGATAGCAATTTTTATAAGCATTGAGACCAAATACAAAATATGTAGGCTCTAAGTATGTACATTGGATTTAAAAGTTCTATTTATTGCATTATATAGCAATAAAAATATTATTTTATTGTACATAATTTACGTACAAACTATAACTAATGAATAAACAATAGCTTTCTATGTTGCAATATTTATCGCCTATAACTTACAAGTCATATTTTATTTGTGAGAGGAAATTATTATAATTTTCTGTTTCTGAAAAAAAGAACACATATTTTGTTTTACATTTGTATTATACTCGTAAATAAAAGTGTAACACAGAAGTTATTCTGTATCAGTAGTACGTCTAATCGTCATGCGTAAGGAAGTAGGTAATCACGGTCTTTGTTTCGAGGTCAATCTATTTTAAATCTGACACTTTACCAGACTAAATCTGTTCCTAATTTTAATAGACAGAGTTTACTGTGATGGTGGTATAAATGAAACAGTGAATAAAGTACTTTATTAGTATTATTTACGTATAACATATAAAAGAAAGGATATTTTGCAGTGCTATTTTTAAACGAATTGCACTCTTTTGAAACATAATACCTATTGTAAACACCATAGTAATATATTTGTGTTTAAAACAAGATGATTCATAAAAATAAAATCATTGGCATTTTAATAAGTATACTTCTTTTAAATTCGGTCTTTGCTGCATCCAGTAAGTTTTAAATAATACAATATGATTTCCTATTCATTATAATTACTTAGTGTGACTTAGCTAAACTAATTACCTATTACTTTTAGTTTCAGGAGCCTTAACAGACAATGTGAGTGTTACAACTTATTTGTTGTTTTATTTTATTAAATCAACAAAATTACACTTATACCTTATAATATTTATTTATTTCAGAGCTTAAGCCTAGTATACATTGAAAAAGAACTCAACCCGTTGGAATGTTACGAAATATGTGGATGCGATCCGTATGTTTGTCACCCTAAACTACGTAGCCTACTAACTTCCTTTATTTAATATAAAATTGATTTAAGGCGATACCTCAAGGTCCATTTTCATACATTTTGTTTCGGCTTTAATCTGGGTAACTAAACAAGTATTGGCAAGTAAAGAATTTAAATTCACGTCTAGTTAGTGATTAGTTCTCGCAGTTGAAGAAAAACGTAAAAATAATTAATAATCATGGATATTTCGGCCTTTAAAATTTAATATGACGAAATTTTAAAGGCAGAAATATCCATGATTATTAATTATTTTACATTTTTCTTCAACTGCGAGAACTAATCACTAACTAGACGTGAATTTAAATTCTTTACTTGCCAATACTTGTTTAGTTACCCAGATTAAAGCCGAAACAAAATGTATGAAAATGGACCTTGAGGTATCGCCTTAATGAGTATCAAAAATTTAGAAAAAATATATATAATATAATAAGTACGTAGTTTTTCCTGAGCTTTTAAATTAACATAATTCAACTGTACACTGTAGTATACCTATTTATTTATGTTTGATTCTCTTATGACATTTTGTGTTGTTTTTTTTTCTTTTTTGCCTGGCATTATTAATAAATATATATTTTGATTTATTGACGCGACATTGAACATTTCGATAATTTTAATTATTTGCATTTCAGAGCCTATATATACAACGAGACCCTAAAAGAATGCGTATTAAATATGGAATATATGATAAAAGCATTAGCACAAACAAGCGTAGAAAAATCAGGACACAAATATGAGGGTACTAAATAAAGTATTCAGCTTTTATCGTGTATACAGTATAGCAACTTTATAGCTTAGTTTTTTTTTCCAGCCGCAGACCATGATATCGCTAATGACGACGGAATGGCAAGTATGTTAGCTTGATAATTCTTTCGTTATTGCCGACACTCTTGTAAATTATTTACACTAGACATCCTTAACTATTTAAATATTTTTTATGAACATAGGTAAAATTGAAACACATGGTATTGCAATCATAAAAATAATATATTTTATATCTTTTTCGGTAATTAAACTTATAGTAAATGTTTTTAATTTATAGAAAATATTCGTATAGAAGCAGAGAAGATTTTTCAAGGAATTATAATATCTGTGATAATATTTATGGTTTGCGCCAGCATATGCATTGTGACCGCCTGTGTCTACTGCTGTCATATAAATTATAGGTAGGTACATAATAAAACTATTACGGGGAAAAATATATATATCACCAGATATTGTTTGATTGGAAGGGACTGACGTTATCCATTATTTCATGTCTGTTCGTATGACTATAAATATATTTTTATCGAGAAGCTAGGGAGTTGTAACACAGGATTTCGATATCGCACAGCCATCGTGTTGGTAGAAGGCACAATAGAAAAAAATCTTGACGCCTTTATTGAGTAGGAAAGAACTTTTTGACGAATTATCCACACCTATGCAATTATTAAGCAGATAAAAAATATACATTTCTAGCAGGGATAAAACGTGTACTTACATGAAAGAATTCAATTATTACACGAATTATAATTAAGAATGATAATAGCCCCTAACACGAAGCGGAAGTTTGTAAAGGGATGTTTAATTTTTTTTTACAAGACAGGCTACGTCATCCCACACTTTACTACAGATAAGGTACACAGGCTTTTGAATTCATTTTATTTTCAGTGATCGGCAACTTAAAAATAATGTAAAAGGCGTCGCGAAGAAGCTAAAGAAGAATTATAATCCTACAAGGACAGTCCCGAGGTCTAAATCATTGCCGAAGGAAGAGAGCTGCAATGTGTTGGTCGGAGGTACAGGAGTGTTTGTAGTATGATTAATCAATCAGTATCAACAATGTAATACGTACATTGTTAAATTTGAACAATATGATTTACTATTTGTACAAAAAATAAAATGTTCTATAATAAACATAATATATTTTTGTGTAATTCTAACATCTTGATCTTGATAGGTATCTATCATTTAAACCAAAAGTGGTATACAAACATGAGATCTGTTTCTCGTAGGCGAATACTTAATTTAAAATTTAGCTACTTAGACTGTTTTTTATATTATAGATACCTAAAGCTAAAGAGTTTGTTTGAATGCGTTAATCTCAGAAACTACTAATTAGAATTGTAATTTCTTTTCATTTATCGAGGAAGGCTATAGGCAATATTATAACATTACGCTATGATCAATAGGAGCGGACAATTTATTCCTTTTTAGAGCTTCCGTTGCGTCTACTGCGTAAACGGTTATACTTATGTAACAAATCTGTTTGACGAAATTGTTTCTCTTAAAGAATTGTACTAAAGAAATATATTACCTATAACATAAAGTCTCCCACCGCATTTGTCTACTTGTCTGAACGCGATAAACTCAAAACTACCCAAATCTCGATGACATAATATGTAATAATATAAATAATAATAAAAAATAATAGTATGAATATTGTTTGACACCCTGAAAAGGACGTAGCCTACTTTCTATCCCGGATAAATATATAGCGGGAACTTTATTCCGGAACTCATCTGATAAAATTTATTCGTAGGATAAAGACATTACAAGTTAATTTTAAAGACACAGTGGTATGTTTATAGTTGTCAATATGTCTTCCTTTTATATTCATCAAGCTTTTATTTATTTCATGAATAAATAAAAATTGCTCGCCGGCGAGCCAAGACAGCTACATGACATTTGCGTGTGTCACGGGATTATAACCTTATATACTACATAATAAGGTTATTTTTCCGTCACACGCGTAGCTGTCAATGTTTGGCGGCAAACATTCAGCTACCTGTACATATTTGAAAATAAAATTTTGACAAGTCATGACGGGTTAATAATATTGCCGAAACTTCAGCAGACGAAACATCTAATTCTCATTGCCGTAAATTCTACCTTACGAGATATATACTTACTTGTTTTGCGGCAAAATGTTATAATTTTATTCATCTGAGGATTTTTTTTATGGATAGGGATTTAAGGAATTTTGGGTGAAAATCAATCTAATCGTTTTAAATTAATTAAGTATTTATAGTAAACAACATTTTTGTTTATTTTATAGCTCTGTTTACTGTTTTGAAGGAAATTTATATCAGTCTGTAACAAATGATATCTATATCCTTAGAAAATCTAGGATGAAACTAAAATCGTAAGGGAAACACTGCTTCCGCCTTCCGAATTCCGGTTTCAGGTTTTGGCGTTTACTGTCAGTGTCACTTTCAACTAAAGAGAATACAAATACTACGCAAGACTTTCAACTTTAATTTACCAATTCGTACATCTCATATAAAAATTTAATAATATTTATATCTGTTTGAAGAAGCTAGGAAAACAAATGTTATGTCCTAATAAATTATACGTAAACAACTAAAAAATAAATAACACCTTATACCATCGGCTTCAAAGTAGTAAGAAAATCGGAAGATTGACTGCGATGCGGAATTAACTGTAATTGGGAGGACAAATCGTGAGTATTTATAATTATTAATACGTGAAGGGAAAACGTTGTTTGAAGTACGTTGCGCACACGGAGAGGTGTGAGATTTTGCATGATTAAAGTTGTTTTAGTGAAAGAGTGCAGAAAAATAAAATTCATGAACAATATGTGTTACAAATATATTCAGTTCAACGGTTCACTTTCGGCCACTGGACATCCACCAGTTTCTAATTATTAAGTAAATGTTATTACTAGAAAACATTCTCACGTCTCAGACTAGCAACTTATGTTTTTTTCTAAACATTAGTATTTATAATTTTTAAAATACATTTGACTTCAATAAATAAAATATAGACTGCCCATGTTTTATAACTTTCAGTTGTGTGAACAATGTTGGGCGCTAGTTTGTTGGACATGGTCATCACAACAGCCTGTGTGCTAGTGTCCATGATTATATTAAGCTGCTTGTGCTGTTTATGCATGAAGTTCAGGTCAGTATTATATTTATAAAAAAAATTGCCTATGCTTTTGCCTTTTCTACTTGTGAAACTGAGATAATTTACACTTTTTCATTTCAACTCATAAAATTCTATAAATATATCTTATATTTATTTTAACAAACCATCTTCACCGAATAAGTCTTTTGTAAAGACGCTTAAATTTGTCTATGTTTTATTAAACTTATATTAAATTAAATTTATTTAAATTCCAGCGACTTGAAACTGAAATATTACGTTGTCGAAATGGCAAAGAAGAAAGGTATCAAAGTTGATCTCGATGAACTGGAGAGAAAACCACCAGACTGCCAATCACCACTAGCTAATGAATCATGCACCATCATGGTTCCAGATGTGGGTATCATACTGTAGTTCATTCAGTGGCATTATTTCTTATTAGCCCTCGTCAGAGAAGATTATGACATTAGCAAAGGCTAATTGTAAAAATCATGCGCATGCTTTGTGATGGAAAACAGCAGAATTTGGTGTTGACGATATGATTTATTGTGATATTGATGTCAATGGATAATGGTTGGAGTTCAGTAATAATTTTGTGCCATATGTAATTACACTACTGCCAGATTGGTCTATTAATTGGTTCATTGCCACCTGGAGTGGTTTTTTTATAATTGGAATTGTACATTCGACCCTTTCCATTTTTCAGGAGCTGGTCTCTTTGTAACTATAAGAATTATACTTAGAAATGTAATATAATCATATATATTTAAAAAAAAAGTTCTATATTTTCTATAATCTAAGTCATACTTATTTTGACTGCTTCAGCTTTTGTGGGATATCTAAAAATATATTTATAGGAATAATGGAAATTAGTAAAATGTACTCTCTCTTAATGTATTATGTAAGTGCTTCAATTTTTAAAAACTTTGCCGCAGTAAATAAATTTGTGGTTTAGCCTGTACTTACATACTTCCATATACAAATACAAGTAGTCAGTAGAATGTAGAATTTGTTTTCAAAGCTGCAGTGATGCTAGATTTCAAATTAAAACACCTAGGATACTGATCTCATAGCAGAATCTCAGGAATTTGGTTGACTGATTTTCAATTCAGATTGTTGTTAATTACCTATAAGTATTATAGTTTTGGAGGACTACCTTCTATAATTTTTCTCATAAGGATTCATAATGGGCAGAACTGATATTGTTACAATACCTTTTATTCAAGACATCATACCTGGATGTACTTGATCTTGTTAGTGCTGTATCACACTGAAAAGCATTGTGGCTACTTAATTTAATGGGGCCCTTCCTAACATAAATTATCTGTAGCCATATGTATTGATTATTCCAGTGATCTGTTCTGAGGTCTGAATACACGAAAAAACTTCTCAAAATTTTAGGACCTCTTGATGTCGAGGGCCTGTACTTTTTCTCAATCATTTCATCCTTTTGTTAAGCCACAGGAATTGGTAGAAATGCCAACGTATCTTATGACAATATATGATTCGGAGTCTAATGTTTTTTTTCGTGTTTAAATGGAAAATGTGGAATTAAACAATGTGTCTTACCATTTACTATTGCAATTTGAAACTATAATATGTTTTAGCTTTAAGTAATCTCTTGCCAATTTGTAGATTATGATATATTGCGTTTATAATATTAATCAGTTATAAATCTTTATAAATATTTAAGAAATCAGAACTTAATATCATCATGTTATGAACACAATGTAGCGTAGAAAATTTATGCTAATTGATTTTAATAAGAAAAAATTTATAAATACCAGTTTAATCTATAAAAATTCAATTTGTTTTGCTAAAAAATTAATAGTAGTGCAACTCCATATTTTTTTTTAAATCGTGCAAATATTTATTTAAATCCAGATAATTTTTAAAGTTCCTATATTTAAAATAATGCCTTAGATGTTTGATAGAACTCAAAACTTCTTATAGAATGTAGTGTTGCTAATATTATCAATTATATGTACGCTTAGGAACCCTTAGAGATCTAGTTTACTGTGAGGTTCGATATGAATGCTTGTTATTGTAAATTGAAATGTATTATTATTATATTTTAAGGCTTTTTTAGTAGAAGTAGGTTTTGAAGCTTTTCTTTCTTTGTTCAGGCTGGGTCTTGAACTTGGTTAATGTGTGAGATGGGGTATATTTCAAATGGCTTGGAATACCTGTAAAATGTTATTAGCATTAATAAACATACCATGACAAGCAATATAGTTAATAATTCAACCTAATCTATAATCTAAGTATACAATCATAAATACCATAGTGTAATAATATGTCTGATACTTTACAATAACATTTTTATCTACAGTAGTATTATAAGCTGGAGATTGTTTGAATGGGCTAATAATCTCAGAAAGTACTAAACCGATTTTGATTTTTTTACTAATACGAAGCTACATTGCCCCTGAGTGAAATTTTCACGCGAGCGGAGTAGACAAAGGCTAGTTATATATTGTTTATTACGAACTATTTTGAGATCTTAAGAAGAAATCAGTATATTTATAATGCAACAATATATTCTATATTTCTCAATATCAACTCAGAAAATAAACAATACGAACGCACAAACTTCATGAAATAGACTAATAATAGAATACATATTTTATAATATACATATTTTTGTAGTTTATGCATGGTCGTTTACAAGATATAATATGATTCTTAAAATATTTAATTCCAACTTTTACTAATAGTCAAATGCTTTTATGTAAACAAAATGAAGGGTAAAGAGTAAAGCCGGTTGGTGATCAAGAATAAAGCTGAATTCGTTTAGATCGCAATTCGCATGGCTGAAAAACCACATATACCTAAGTTGGTTTGCATAGTTTCAAAGTTCTCAAGTATGGAAAGATTTCTCAGCTATGCAAGCCAAGGTAAATTAATTTAGCTTTATTTTTGGTCGCGACTGACATTAATCTACAGGAGTGAATATTTAGAAGTTTACTCGACATAAGTTGACTGATAAGCCCAATGGTCGTAATTAAAAGAGTAATATGTTGAGACATTTCCCTTAAATATTTCCACTTCTAAAATATCGATGACTCCTAAGTAAACTATCGTATCTGGAAACATTGCGATATTTACTTTTTTAATATTTCAAAGTTAATAAACAAAAAAAATCTTAATAATCTTTATTTACTAACTTTTTTTAATAGGTTTGGTAGTAAATAGAACCAAGATACAACCTTAAAAATGTGAATGTCGCAATTCTTTCAGTTACGATAGTTTACTTAGGAGCCATCGATATAAGGAATTACCGTATTTTTTGTATTAGTCTCTGTAATGTATGTGAAGGGCTTGGGTCAGACCGATATAATTCTTAAAATACCTGATTTATGTACCATTGTATACTTTACGTTTTAATCACATGATGCCTGATCATTTGGCGAATTATGTGCGTAATCATGACTAACCACATTGTGATTAGTGTAAGCAAAACGTATATGAGCTGCATTGCTATTTGCCACTCATACCTGTGTCACAGGATACACGGTTCTATAGTATACATAGCAAGGTTTACCGTGTATGCAATCATGGCAAGGTGACTTTTGCATATTGAAGCTTGCAGGACTTGCGGCAAGTCGTATGTGTATAGAACTATTGTAATGTGACCGCTATTGTAAACTTTAACGTAAGTTCTTGCGCAATATATTGCTACAATAACTTGTAATAATAATCTGAGCATAACATTAAAAACAATATTAACCCACCAATCACAATATGAGAACCATCTGACCTCAGCCCAATACAACGATCCAAAATTGTGTTCAGATTATATTTATTAAAAAATCTCGCTATTGGAATTAATTTACTATTACCTCAAGAAAAAAAAATCCTAAGCTATTTAGCTAATTGACAATTTTGATAAGAATAAAATAAGTAAGATCAGATGGCCTTATTTTGTTATAGGGGTATATCCGTCTTTTTGCAATTACGGGCGCTCTATTCGAAGGACAGCTTCGATAGCCGTATAGGTTAGAAAGTAAAAAAATCCCCTATTTACCTATACGGCTATCAAAGCTCTCCTTCGAATAGAATGCTCGTAATAGCAAAAAGACGAATATGCTCCTGTAGACGGAATAGAGTTCCCTGACCGTAATTAAAAACAATATTTTCAAAACTTTGTCTATAAAGTCTTTAATATATTCCTTTTGCTTATAATTATTAGATGGAATTATTATTATTTTTTTCATTTATAATATTTAAGTTGAAGTGATGTTCAAAGGTGTATTCTATTTACAATTGAAATATGGCAACTGTGTTGCCGAAAATCACATTATCATATGTATCGTCGTCTAAGAGTGCTGGTCTGCTAACTCTATAGTAGATAATTTGTAAAAGAATTAACATCTTATTACTTAAAAATGAAGATCCCGTTGGCAGATATTACATTAAGTTTTATTTATTTGCACGAAACAACACTTAACTATCAAATGCTGTAGAATTATTACAGAAAAATGGAGTCAGCAATTTTTTGCTTTAGAAAATCCTATTTATATTTCTATTAAATTGGGGTAATCATTTTATCACATTAAATAAATTATCATAATATTTTTAGAACAAATCGTTTATTAAAACTTGTGCATATTAAAATCGTTAGTTCATTATTAAGAACTGTCGTGCAGTAAGTAAGTAGTAAAAAATATTATTTGAGGTCATCGTTGAGGTAAATTCTCATAAAACTCTCTAAAATCGGATGGGATCGCCTGCTTTATCACCTGCAAGTCTTTTTACTTGTAAGGAGCTGATCGCATTTCTGTCGTGGTGCTATGATTCCAATTGCGTCCAGGTATTTGGCTGGCACAGAACTTTTTCTCTGAGGTAATAGAGTCCAGGAATCTATTAAACGAAATTTATAATTTACAACTTCCGACGGCGAATATTGGAGTACACGTATACCTAGTCTTGCCATAAATATTGTAATAAAGAAAAAAGAAAATTGTTAACTGCAAATAACATTTATTACTTTTACAGTGTGTCAGTTTAATACATAAATATAAAACAATTAAAAATATAAAAAGCTTATTCGAAGTGGTCTCCATTGGCTGCAATACAGTCCTTTAAACGATGAGGCCAGTTATCAATAGAAGCACGCACTCTTTCCATGGGAAAATTCTTCACCGCCAATCGTATAGATTGTTTTAGGGACTCCAAATTATCATGGCGTTTAGAGCAAGCTGTACTCTCTAAAACTGACCACAAATCATAATCCAGCGGATTAAGATCGGGACTAGACGACGGCCAGTCTTCAGCTCTGATGAAGTCCGAAACGTTCGATTCCAACCAAGACTGCGTGGACCGAGCTTTATGACCCGGCGCCGAGTCTTGCTGGAAGGACCATACTTGGTTATTGAACATGGTGATGTTAAGGGGCTTAACTACCTTCTCAAGAATGGTATCTTGATACACTTGTGCCGATGTTTTGATACCTTTTTCACAAAAATATGGCTCAGTCACTCCTTCATAGCTAACACCCCACCAAACCATCACTGAAGTCGGATAATGTCCACGTTGCACTCTGTCGACTAATTGGGAAGCTTCCTTAGAGCTTTGAGCATAAATACGGTCATTTTGTTTGTTAAAATGTTGCTCAATTGTAAAAATTTTCTCATCCGTAAACAAAATTTTTCTGTGACCTCCCTTTGCGTACCGCTTCAGTAGTTGTTTCGATTTTACCACCCTATTCTTCTTTAAATTATCAGTTAAGAAATGGCCAGTGCGTCTCTTATAGGCTGCAAGTCCTAAGTCATCTTTTAAAATACGCGACATGGTTCTAGGTGCTATCTTCATTTCCCGAGATAAAATCTTTTGCTTTCGGACAGGATTTCTTCGAATTCTTTCCCTTACTGCTTTGACCACCTTTTTCGTACGAACACTACGTGGACGGCCAGATCTTTTTCTGTCACAAACAGAGGAGGTCTCATTGTACCTATTAATAGCCCGGTACACAAACATTTTACTAATACCAAGTGTATGGAGAGTTTTAAAAATTGCATTTGGCTCCATACCTACTTTGTGTAATGCTATCACAGCGATTCGGTTCTCTTTATCACCCCACACCATTTTAATATCGCAAAATATTTTACAATGTATTGGCGCCAAAATGAGAAAACACAATGAACAATCGTATAAAAATGACAGATTCGAAATTCAAATGTAATATTTTTTTATAATTAAGTGTAACAGTATTTATGGCCAGACTAAGTATATGAAACATTAGGGTCTCCGGCAGATATTCTATCTTTTTGTAGGTGGACACGCTATACAATTTTTGAAAAATATGTGTTCTAAGTAAGTCACAAAAGGCTTTTTTCGTGCACTTAGAACGAGTTGGACATAGCCTGCCGGAATGTTAATGATTTTGTTAGGCAGTTTACGCTCTATTAGACAGTGCATGCTGTCTCCCGTCCTTTGTGTATGTCCTACTTCTTGCTATTTTTGTTCTATAGTATTATTGTTAGTTATAGCAATGTTTAGTAAAGCATTAGATAGTGTCGTATTGCAGTTTAGGAATTCATAACCATCTGACTATAAAATAAATATCCCATTTTCTCTATTCTCTATTTGAGACAAACATTTTTGCTCAAGAAAGTATGTCCATATTAGAGCAATCTCTTTGGCACAAAGTCCTTCCAACTCTTTCCACAAAAACCGTTATCCGTCTTTGCTAATATTGTTAAAGCAAAGGTTTATGCACTTGCTTAGTTTTGTAATAAAGTACGCTTACATTTGATTTTGGGGCAAATAAAACTGCTTGCATGTCCTCAGTAAATACCAGATTATGTTCTTCTTTACCTTTTCTCTTCGCGAGCTTCATCTTTCTTTAATCAATCTGTCAATGAAGTTAGTACTCGCTTTCTTCTAAAGTCCCTATTTTGTATACCGTGATTTTTCACATTCATCCTTTTTTTATCTAAATAATGAAACATTTCCTGCTGTAATAGTATCGAAGAAAACAGTTAAAAAGTTGAATGTTGAGTGTTTTGCACTACTTAGTAACATAAATGTACCTATAATGCTGATTTAGTTGGCCAGTCCGGTTTCAGATATTTTCTAGACGTCGAAGCACGGCATTAATGAGACTCCATTATAGTAACGATTTGAAAAAAATCTTTCAATGATTGTTTCCTATCTGCATATGGGTTAGTTTTTTCTTTGACAACACTAGGTTAGCTAGGAATGACATTATGCTTCATTTTATTTTTCCAAGCTAAAACAGTCATCCTTCCAATACACAATGTGTAGTAATACATTGTTTTACTAACCTTAACAACTTCTTCGGCTGCTTTCAAATAGTATCTAAGTGACTGCAATCTTCGAGACGTCTCAGGGTCTTTTCTATTTCTCGTGCGTTTTACAGGCAGTGATTTCACTGTGTGATTAACATACACTTTCTTTTCATCCGAATTCAAGTTTCTGCAAAATTTTCTTTAAATATCCTTCCTTATCTCATCTATAGTAGTAGCACATTTAATGATACATTTATTTTTTCTTGCATTTGTACCGCTCTTTGGTATAATTTGGTTCTTTAAGAACTTCGTCCGCCTTTTTAGTCTTTTCAAACTTTTCCATAATATTTGTGTGCCCTCTTTGCTTTTAATGACTTGAGTAAGTTTTTTTTTCTAGTTTGCTTTTTTTCGGCAACTATATGTCTAATTCGTCGGCACTGGATGAATATCGAACTAAACTTAGTGGGTTTTCATTTATATCAGATATACAATATGAAATGTTCACCACTTCTTGAGTTGTTGCTTTAGAAACAGGGTCTATCAAGCTATTATTTGTTGCATCTAGTATTTCTATCTGCAATTATCTAATATCTATTAATATCTATATTATTCAAGGGAATCTGTATTATGGGTTCATAATAAACTTCTGGGTTATAGCTAGTAATTTCAGTGGCAATGGTTTGCGTCATCTGTGCCTGTTCAGGCTTGGCACAATTTAATGGTACATTCTCAACAGCTAGATAGACTATACGTTCGCTTCGTAAAAATATTCGCATCTGAAAGAAAAATAAAACCAAAGTATTGCAACGTACTCGAAACCAAGGGTTATCTATCATTCGTTAAAATTATGACTGACTCTCAAAGGTCTGATCACAATTGTTTGTTAATTAAGTATTTATGTTTACAGCGCAGTAGGACAAATATTTACATAAGTCCCATTATTGTTTTACTAGGCCACGTAGTTTTTTTTTTCAACCGTGGATACCAACTACAAATTAATAATTATATAAACATATTACCTAGATTTTTGTGTTAGAACATGTCTAAACTTGTCTTTTGAGTCTTGAATTGCAAAAACTAATAATGTCTAACTCCTTCAACAAGAGTCATACTCATGACTTATTTTTAAGAAATAAATTTGGCTAATTCCCAAGCCAAGAAAGCGGTTGTCAAATATTAAGGTTTTATGTGTTAATATGATTCAAAAAACGAAATAAACATAGAAAAACCAAAAAACAATACACACCTATGATAAATAATATTACACACGAGATAAAATTGTAGTTTTCATAGTGTGATAGTAATTATACGCGGGAGTTTGACACTTGCTAACGATAGGGCGCCAAATGAGCGAGTTAGCAAATTTTACGCGGGACAATTAGATATCCACCGAGATGTCAAATATAATTTAGGCCTGAAAAGTGACATTGTCATTTATTAGAGGCAGTTGGTATGTTTCACTATTTTGTAGATTTTTATTCACTCTTTTTTATCATATGAAAACTTCATTTACGGTAAAGATAGAGTTAGCAGATCTTCAAAACTATTTATATCGTAGAATATTGATATTTTATCGCAATAAATTATTAATATACAGTGTAAGGTTAAAAAAAAAGGTAGGTAATTAATTTTAAATATATGTTAACTTATCAAGGATGTGTTTGTTTTATTTCTCGGTTTCAATGTCTCGCGTATGAAATCTAGTCATTGATGATTTTAGTATAAGCGTATTACACTCTTAGTATTTAGAAATAGGATTATCACATGTTTTCAACTTAAAATTTTATTGTTTGCGCTCACAAATTCTGACTTAGAAAT
The DNA here is from genome assembly GCF_014839805.1 of Manduca sexta. NCBI lineage: Eukaryota > Metazoa > Arthropoda > Insecta > Lepidoptera > Sphingidae > Manduca > Manduca sexta. The sequence continues at coordinate 6,053,280 of NC_051121.1, read as the reverse complement.
TATAATAATATAAATAAATGATCTCAATCTCGATTAACGATCTCATTCCGACAATAATGTACTTGTCTCACTGTCAACGAGGAAGCGACCTACTATACTGTTTCTCAAGAAACGTCAAATAGATGTGGATCACGTGTGAATAAAAGACATATATAAATATTGATTGCTTACTCTGCACACTTTCCATTAGTTTGTCCCTGCGACAAGAGCTATTAAAGATACTTGCATTGTTTATTATCTACTACAGTGCAATTAATCGCCCGTCGCGCTCGTACACTCGCTATAGCCCAACGACAAACTATCGGAACACTACACTCACTTTGAAGGCTCGCTAACCCTAGAATGAATGCTTTCTTGCTGTTCTCGTTGTTCGTTCATCGTCGGCGGTGGGACAAATGCCTAAAGTAATGAAAATAATTTCTTAGCATGTAAAAATACTGCGTTCTGATTGGTAAATTTTCCCGATGGATCGTAAAAACGATTGCGATCGTTTATTACTAGTCATTTATCGATGGTCGTTTTTATATCTCTATTAGTTATCTATTTATCTGTTATAATAGTAAGATTATTTTTGCGCCATACGTCGTCAAATCTTTGCTTTAATATTGTACCTGATCTACTACATATTTTTATTTCGATATTTGTTTTTTGAGTTTGTTTTTATATTTTAAATATATTATTGTAGAGGGGCAAAGGCTAAAAGATGGAATGGTGATACTGCCATGATCAATAATGCATGATCAATACGTTCTGTGACTGATGTTTTACAAAAAATACCATATTTAGTTTGTATTTAAAGTGGACTTTTCAAGTTTACATTATATTAAATCTATTACTGAAATATCTATTTGTTTCACTATCGATATCCTGTATATTTTTTTACACATGCACGCCGAAGTGCCTCCATTGCACCTGATGGTAAGTGGAGTAGGGTTCAATAGGATGTCGACTGACGAGAGATGATTCCCCGTCGGCAGTCGACACAATTATGCCGGCCTGTTGGAACCAGATATATACAGGCATATCCCGAATCGCGACACACTTACGTGGTCCACTATGGCGGGTTTTGACACATTGTGTACGGTGGTCGCTATACGAGCGAATATAGAATACATGCTACCACCAGCAAAATATAATGTGGAATAACCAGACGTATGAAGAGAAGAGAATAACGATTTTAGTGTGTCCGCTGTCTGTGAATTCGTCATCTAGTCAGTCCAACGAGTTATATGAACCATGTGAATCCAGGAGTCTTATTCTCTATGTGACACGTATTTTAAATGCGTAACAACAACGTAACGAACCGCGCCGCGTTTAAGACAATAAAAATTGGCATACAGACTACCATTCCACGCAAATTTTATGAAGATAACACGGCCGTGTACGAGTTTATACTGTCATAGAGAAGCTCTTCAGCTCTGTAAATTTATTACGTTATGTGTTCTGTGAGGATTGTGAGCTATGGTCTTTTAAATCTTGATTCCCATAGATTATATGGCCTATGAATCTTTTGAGATATTCGAATCCCGTGGAACCTGAGAGTCCCGCGTCCTGTTATCTGTGAATCGCATGTCCGGGCAATTCAAAACGAAATAAAATTTCTACTGTTTTAGATAATTACCTCGTTAATGCTTGCGCTACCATATATTCAATTAAAATCAAATCATTTATTTGTGAATACAGGCCACATGCATGATACAGATGTTATGTAATGATGGGAGGTCTCGCCGTATTCAACCCTTACCTACTGGGCGTATACAGTATACAGTACGTGTACAGTAATGTATTTAAAAAAAAAACATAGTTTCCATAAACAAAACAAAATAAAACAATTACTACTTTCGTAAGATGGTCTTAATTAACAGTCGTCATGTTCTGTCTTCGTACATAAACAAGACTCAAATTAATTTCTTATCTGTCCAGTAGTTAATTAACCTTCCATATACGTATTAGGTATGCTGTAACGTGTTCTACACACTATGTTTAGTCTATTTAGTTGTTTACTTATTATTGTCTGGATTTATTAAATTTTTTATTAAATCCTTAATAAGGTAGGTCAAACTAAAGGCGGCATCTACTGCCTTCATCTCTCGTTCTAGATGCACTTTTTGGGAATGCAATTCATCTTAAGTCGATCGTGAATTATGAAATTCTCCGCTTTTAATAAAAATTATTGAATTAAATCAATTGCTGTTTACTTTATTCGTATTATCGTATCAAGGTAGGCAACGGCTTAGCTATGCCACTGGCATTAGGTACCTTAGTCTATGGGCGACAGATACAGCTTGCTCGTTTGTCTACTAAAAAAATAAAAAAACAATTAAGCGCGGTCTATATAACAGAAACACTCGGACCGCCCAAATTACGGTACTAAGTAATTATGAAATTAAATAAAGGTGCGCCTTTCGCCCTGAGTGCTTCAGAACATTATCTCCCAATTTGACATTACTTCGCTACTAGGACAAAATAGGTGCCGCTACAGGGAGCCTTTAGATAACGCACTGATGGACTATACACGCACGTGATAAGAATAATCCGGCGGGATTTAGGCCCTACGTGTCTCAAATATAAACTGCTATGTTTCATTTTCGTCTCGAAATTGCTTAGTGTAAACAATTCTGTCCCGTAAACCACTTATACGAGTATTTTACAGCTCGGTTGTGGGCCGGTCGTAATGTCACCTTTGAATGTACCGTAACGTTTATTGTAACTGCAAAGTACCTACTTAGATTAAATTTAGCAGTTTTTTAGGTATATGTTAAAGCAGTTGCTGGAGTTAGTTGCTGTTATTAAAACTTAAAAAATAAAACCGACTTCAAACACCACTACAAACTAAAAACAAATTTAACTTGTACGTATATGAACTTATTATTTGTTCGTGTATTTGGTTAGCTTAGCTGGCAATTTAAATTTCCATTTTTAAAGTAGGTTAAAATTTGGATTTTACGGTTTAACTACAATCGTCATGAAAAATTCCAAAAAGTTCTCACTTGAAAAGACTTACGACGTGAAAGTGAATTTTCATTGAGTTATGTATACGAGCTTGGTTTTTTACAGAATAGTACTACCTACAGGACATAAAAAAAGTTAAAAAGTGAAAACAAGTAATTTTAGTATTTCATTTACAGGCGGATTTACACTGATTAGGTTTCTTCTAAGAAACTAATGCAATTTACTTTATAGAGCACATTGACATAAACACAAAGCGATTTTTTTTATTTAAAATACACCTTGCCATTAAATACTTATACAAAAGGCAAATTTTATAGAACTGAGATAACAAACTTCCCACCATGTCTTTTGTAAATTGTTGAATACACTTCCCTGCGCTATCTAAATATTTTTTTTTGACAGATAGGCGAAATTACTTGCCGTCACTTGCAGAAATGGACGTACTCCCCAGGGAGGTCATTTGCGTTCGTATTTTCTGTGCGACCTTAGGGAATTTGCTAGGAAGTGCTAAAAGACACCTATTCACATTGAAGGTATTTTAAAAATGTTATGAGTTAGGAATGTTTAAATGCCACGTTCAGATGATTACCTGCCACGGTAAATTTATCGCGATATTTATATATAATTATATGGAAATATCGCGATAAATTTATTATATATTTACTATTTAGGGTTTTTACATTTCTTTATTAGAAAAATTAACATAAATTTAAAATAGTAATTATTACTTATAACAAAAACTGTACTAATTTACAAAAGAGAATAATTTGAATCAAATTAACAAATAATCAAGAACACAAAAATAGCTAGCGAATAGGTTGTGAACGTCCGTCCGATCCAACAATTAATTAATGACAGCTAAAACAAATATATCGACGACGCAATGGTCAGCAGGCTGTATAGCTGAGAGCCTTTGCCTTCTCCTTCAGGAGTAAATCAAACCAAAAAAAGAGCTGGCCATTTTAAACCAAAGAGGATATAATCCTACGTTATAGTTGCAGCTAAACTACGCCTCCCGGTCTTCTAGAAGAATTTGCAAACTATATACTTATAATAAATAAAATAAAATAAAAATCAGTTTATTGCCTCATTATCTACTTACATATAGGTACTATTATTAGGTATAGTAACATTGTAGTACTAAAAAGGCATAAGGAAACCTTCAGCTAATGCTGACCGGGAGAGTTGTACCGAGCAGCGCTGGTTTTCAGCCTCTCTATCTTCCTGTGGTGTTATGTGGAAGGTTTATAGCGGTAGTCTACTGAGTGACTAGTAATCTTTATATGCATATCATCATTATTATTTACAACTTGTAGAGTCCACTGCTGGGTATATTCTTGTAAAATTCTTACGTAGAATATAGATACACATATTCTTCACAAGACAGTATTGAACATTAAACTTTCCTTTAAAAACCGATTAGATTTTATATAAACAGAAAATTTAACATCACCAAAGTTATAGTGCATACCGCCGGCTATATTATGAAGCGTACTTATTGCAATGTCGTGTGGCTTCATAAAGCTCAAGTATTCGCCGCTGTTCTGCGGGCATGTGTTTAAAATGTTTGAAATACTAAAGTTCTACAACGCTAGATAAACATGCCCAAGTTCTTCGCTTTGCAAATTACTTTCCTATCCTTGTACGTTTATGTTAAAAACTATGAAGAAATATGGACATGGAGGAAACGATATTTATGAATGTATATTCCTTAGAATTATCTTATAAAGTTATAACAACATTCTTACAATCTGTTAATTTACTAATAGTACATTTTACAAATTTACCGCATAGTAATAATTATATAATCCAAAACCCATTTTCCGTAGCACTCTAATAAACGTCTGGTATCTCAATGTAAGTTTAAACAGTACATTTAGTGACATAACAACCTTCAAACACAGCGTGAAAAAGCAATGAAACAGGCCGGCATAACTGTTCCGAACAGCTATCTTAGCGCAACTAGATACCTCGGGATCGTCCCGTATGCGCCGAAGAAGGGCACTGCGGGTTTTGATTGGTATATCGGTGAAGGGTTAGGGACTCAGTCTAATTCTCGCTCGGATGACGCTACACTCTAGAATCTTCGACCCAATATCGACATTGGGCTGTACGACCAGTGATACTAACATAACGGTTCCACTCACCCCCCAAGTGACGAGATCCATAAAGCGTTTTTTCCCGTGAAAAAATAGGCCGGCATAACTGTACCGACCGTTCGGCAATGTATATCTCATGTCGGGCGACATGTTTTTGAGTTTCTTTTTCACTTATCACCAGGTGCAGTAGGACCGTTTTGACGTGTGGTCGATAAAAAAATAATTCAAAGTACCTGATGGCGTTGTTTGTTTGCATTTTCAAGCGAAATATATACTTAGGTATGAATCTGGATATCTGAAGGTTTTTTTTTATATTTTTAATTTAAATTTTGTTATAGTTTATAAGCATGAGGTGTATAGGTGAGCTTATTGAGGGAGGAAATATCTCACTAACATTTATAGATGTACTTACTATTCTAGTATATTATACTTTTGACACATATTATTATCTAAATCATCAAGCATAATGGAAGCTGGGGTATCAATTTCTATTAAATTCCGCAGAAATCTGATTATATAAATTGTGGGACATGTATCAATCTTTTTGTGTACCCTCGAACACGACCCCTCTATTGAATTAGGGAGTCCCTTCATTAATTATCGTCCTGTTAAACGCATGAGTAGGTACTCTTGTGGGCGGGTTTTCTGACCGAGTAGAATAGTTTCTTGAGGAGAGGAATAACATATTTCCTTGGATGATTTATCATTGAAAATTACGAGAACCACAACATATCCTAAGGCAAGCAACTTGCTCGTATTGTACTTTAATACTTACGTATTTATGAATGCGAAAGTTTGGGAAAATGCTTGAATATTTTCAGAAATATCCGCTGTTACCGCAAAATGTGTTTGAACATTATTTGATATAAGCCGTTAAATAAAATTACCAAACACTGCTAAGTCCGTCAATAGTAAATTACTGTCACAAGAATAAAGGTTCAGAGCATTCAAAATAAATAAAATTCCTAAATAATCTACACCTAACAAATTCATACTAATCAAAACGAGATCTCACCAATTCAAATGCTGCACTCAGTTCCCAAACGAAACACATACATAACTTAATTGCGCAAATTACGAAGTCAACTTTGTACGTAGTTTTAGCGGTTAAGTTTGGTGCTCAAGTTGAGTGCATTAACTGCGCAATTCCAGGATTACCTCCGGGAACCGGTGCTTCTCGTGTGAGGAGATTTACAACCTTATATCATAGGAGTTGAATTAATTTATCATAAACTGGAAAGGCAATATGAGATTTATTGCTTCTATGAAATATCACGACATTGGCATATTTAAGTCGTCGAAGTCTATTTACCTAGATATATTAATTTTTGATGTAACCGTCCGTGAGTAATAGTCCGCAGAATGAAATTTTATTCGAGGAAAACTGTTAATAAAATATACGTGCCGTTTAGGAATATTAAAGGTAGTGCAATAATTTGATTTCAAAAAGAGGAAGTGAACAGTTGTATTTCGTTACAATCAGTTCATATCACAAATTCGAATATAGCATTGAATTGCAAGCGAATATCGATTTAATAGATTCTGACAGCGAAATATAATCCCTCTAGCTAAATTCTGCCCTGCCGGCTAGTCATAGATTCGATTGTACAACAAATTTAGTAAGCGACGATGTATTTCTCCAGTGAATTCCAGTGAAAATCAGTTCGGTCCTCGCTGTTAACATCCATTTCAATATTGTAGTTGAGCAGCAAAATATAATATTTCCGAGATTTAAGTGCAAATACTGAGTTATTCATTTTATTCTCTGCTTTGTCGCAACTTTGACAGTGTAAATCTTAGATCAAGGTGGTGACATAGCATTCACAATTTTGAAATAAATAAACGTGTCCATAGCTTCTTAAAATGGTTATATAAAACAACGTGTCGTGATGAAGATACTTTGCCATTTATTATGGAATTCATGTTTAGTCAACAAGTTTGCTTACAAATAATAAGTTGCTCAGAATTAATCCTAAAGTAAACGTAACTTAATAAGGATTATTTGCTTTACACGGATAAACTAATCCATCGTTTATTTTGACTTTTCGTAGAAATAATCTATTCTAGCAAAGCGTTCAGGGAGCTTATTTCTTTTTAAATGAGTTCCTCAGACAACAGTCTACGTCAATCACGTGGCAAAATGGAAGACCAATAAGTACCTAACACTCAATTCCAGTAGATAGTTAAAAAAACAAACTAGCAAGATTCTGTACACACTCATCGATTGAGACCAATGAAAGCGGCTGACGATGGAACGGAAATTGAAAATCTGATGGAGTAATCTCTGCAATGCAGTTTTTAATTCAACCGATGAATTCGTCGTCAACGCTTACAATTTACACTTCCGACTGGCTGTTAAAATCACTGGACCGTTAAATTCTGTTAATGTGGTTTAGATGTGTAGACTGCTTCGGTGATGGAGTTGTACTGTATGCGCGGTACGGCAGTATTCCGAGGTTCTGGGTTCGAATCCAAGGACGGGCAGTGATGTTTGGGTTTTTCTGCCCAGTTTCAGCCCGGAGTCTGGAATTTGTATCCGATATGGCGATAGGCCCGCCCCCTATCATATCATCGGACAGAACAGACTATGCGAAAAGTGGGTGCCCTGGTTGCGCCTTTGCATACCCCTTCGAGGATAAATGCCTGATGTGTGTGTGTGTTTGTGTGTGTGTGTATGTATGTGTGTACATATATAAAAGGCAGGAAAACATCATGTATTATCATTTATATAATATTCCATTACTGGCCATTATAGACCTCTACTAATGCTGGATTAAGTTGCTGCTAGCCGTTTCGCTATGCATAATGAATGCGGATACAATACAAACAAATTAAATGAAACGAATAACTTACCTACTGTTGGTGGCGGTAGAAAATATGACACACTCATTGAATTTTGTGATAAAGATTACCATTATACGACTATTCCATGTCATAGTATAATATGTAGATTCATAGGGAGGAAATGAACATAGAGGCAATATCCGCCCATTACGATGACCCGAAGCTATATACTGGTAAAGTAAAAGCCAATATTGTATCCTAAGCAAAGTGGTGAATAATGGAATCATTATTAAAAGCTACTTGCAATGAATTGATTTGTTCCTAAAGAATAATTTTATAGTTAAAGATTTGTTTTATACGGGCGCAGCAAAACAAATCCACAACACTTAGTAAATGAAATGAAATGATTTATTTGAATCCGTAAAATATTATACATTATTTAGATTCCGTCAATATTAACTCTACCACCAGTTCGGAAAGCAGTTCTCACCAGAGAAGAACGGGCAAAACTCTGGTGTTGCTCTTTTCAAAATCAGCTTAAGGTAAAGACTACAATACATGATAAGGAGAGGAGAAAAACAAACACAATTGCTTTTTTATTGTTGTTTAGAGCATTTCATTTGACAAATGAACTAGGAACTGGTGTTCAGATAGAATATTGATTGACGCGGGATGAGACCCTTACGAATCTATACTGGTCGGAACCGTATATACACTGGCTGATCCTTGAACGCAAAACTTATGTGGGCCACTATGGCGGGCTTTACACCTTGTCTATGATAGGTGCTAATCAGACGGGTACAAATATCTCACTACAAGCAGGAATACTTATCATATTGATGTAAGCTATGTCAGCTTCAAAGACTTAGCCAGACTTAGCCACTTAGCCAGTGTAACTACTGGACATAATGAGACTTAACATCTCATGTCTCAGGATGTCGAACGCAGTGGAATACCAAACAATACTTTGCAACTCAAGGTTTTGGATGCTGTTTCTAATGTTTATGAGCGGTCGTATCGCTTACTATCAGGTGAACGGCAAGCTTGTCTCGTAATTCAAAGCAATAAAAAATACTTTAGATGCAAGTCCATTTAACACCTACAATATTAATATACAAAACCCAACACATAAGTACTTCATCTTTATTTTCTTTAATCCTGTTGCTTAATATTTCCTTCCTGTTATGAGACCTCTGACACTGGCAGTTTCTTTCTGGTTGGTGAAGGTGGTGGTGTAGAAGGCAAAGGTAAAGAGGAATATATTATAATGGCTGTCAGGCTATTTAAACAACTTGATGCTAATGTAGAATTTTACCAAGTCGATTTGAGTTATCATTTTAAACGAATAAATAGAACATCAGCATAGACAATAGAAACAACCTCCAGTAGGCCAGCGTGCTGGACTAAAACCTAAACCCTGTTAATAATAGAGAAAACCTATGCCCAGCAGTGGGTATACATTCATAGACCTGGCATTATTAGACACAATAAGCCAAAACCACATAAACGATGCACTGACCCAAATCATTTTGATGATCCTAAAGATTATGCCACTGAAAAAAAGGCCGAGGGTAGCCCAAATCCATTTGCAAGTGGTATAAATCCCGACCCTTTTCGCTCAATCACAGGATCAGTTGTACAATTCCGAGCGATATTAGATACGGGTGACGCTGGCATGAGTTATGCGTGGTACCGCTACGGTGTGGGATTTCAGTTAAAACTTTCCGACTTTTGGAATTTATTTAGAACTTTAAACTGTCGTTAAAGTCTGTGTTTTAAAATATATTGTAGAAACTATGGCGATAGAATAGAAATGTTTATTGCAGAATGGAGATGAAATATAGGTGGTCTATAAATTTTATGTTCCTATAATTTATGGGAGAGGTTCCGGGGCGCAATACTATATTACTATTTTAATATAGCATCTAAGCTACCATAATATGCTATACAATAACATTAAGAAGAAGTAACGGACCGACAATGCGTTATTGGCGATCCCTTGCTGTAGTTTGTTTGCAAACGTGGTTTTCTTATTTCTTTTTTCCTCTGATTACTGTGTACTTTTCTTAAATTGCTATTCGAAACTAAAATGCCCTGATAAGTTTCGTTTGATATTCAAAGGATTCAAGTCACCACATATGTATGAATGTTATGCTAAACTCTAGTTTATCAAGAACCATTTTTTTCAAATCAAGAAGAATTTATTTCTTTTATTGTTTTCTGAACGTAGATTTAGGGTAAAGAGGAAGGACTCACCGAAGAGGCTGTCCCATCCGAATCCTCAAATCAATTCATTTCTTGCAATTGCAGTGTCAATTTCCTGGACAGTGGGTTAAGGAAGAAAGGAATATAAAACCGCAATAGCACATAAATGCCCTTTCATTAATCATTTATATTTTTTTCAGAGTACGTTTTGTTCTACAGCTTACACAGTCATATTTCAATTTTGTCTAATAAAATCAGGTGACAACCATAAACAACGTCATGTCTGCCGTCAAATCGTCAATTTATCGAGTGCAATTAATACCTGAATGTGCAGACGTAGTGATTAGTCAGTGATAGATGGATTCATATTTACGCATATGTCGAAAATAGGGTTGTCAGTACAGCAAAAATGTATAAAATGAATTTAATACGTACCTACCTAATGAGTTACAATTCAATAGTTTGCAAATAAATAGAATATTTAATCGTGAAATTTTTTAACCTACCATTACAGATTATAATCTTTGCAAAATAAAATATAATTTGGGAGCTAACTTGGAATCCAGAATAAACAAAAAAAAACGACAAATCTTTTGTCTTATATTGTGATTGAACGGAAAATTATACGGTTAATATTTTATTAAAGTTTAGTAAATTGGAAAGTGCATAATTCGCTGTAAGTAACAGATTACATCTTAGAACTCATAGCATCATGCTTTAAAGAGTTCCATCCTAATATATCATTTTATCTTGTCAAGTGACAACCCTAACGTAATATCGACAGATTACAGAACGCGTCATGGCATAGTGTGGGCGCGATTGATTGATTCAAGAGGGTTTTATACCGACGTTTAGACGCGATCTGTCTATTTTAACCATATTTTGTAATAAAATATCTATTATCCAGCAAAATATGTTTCAGAGAAATTAAATGACGTCATGAAATAAGCGGCACTGGAGGGATTATGGATCTAATATTCCATCCATTGATAAGCGACGAAATACGCATAAATCATGTTTATCGTTAATATCTATTAAATAATAATACATTTGTATTTAGGACCAACAACCGAAGCTAAGATACGGCAAATGTGTACCCTTTTTGGCATAACGTCCAGTTATCTCTGGTATAGTTTTCTAGTTACGACTATCTTCTTCGCAATAGCTTATTCTTGAGGTCTGAGAGACGTTATCGCGCGAATTAGCATTCCTCCAGTCTGGTTTTTGTAAACTCTTATCTTGCAGACCCCTGAATAAATATAACGCTGTTTGCTTATTCATTTCAGATTTTATTATTTCCATAGCTACTGCATGCGTTATTTTAATTTTAACAAGACTAAAGGCAAACTACGAGTGTACTGAACTTACATAATATTGATTTGCTCTGGAATGTATTTGGTATGAGGATAGGGTTTTGGTCGAAAATGATTGCGGGAAACCGTGACTCGGGCATCATCATTAGCCACACGAAGTCCACTGCTGAACATAGGCATCTGTTAAAGATTTCGAGAAGGATGTGTTAAAAGGGACATGCATCCAACGTGTTCATTTATTCATTTTAAGGACAAACAGTGATGATTACCTAAGTCAGTTAAACCTTATAAATCACTAACAATATTTTAAATGCATTACCTTTAGTTGCCACGGCGTGCATTGATATGTTGGAATGTGTTCATGCGAACAGGACCTTTATCGAGTCATAAGTACCAAACCCAAAATTCACAAATTATACGGTAGTCGCACTACAGTACATTTTCTGAATAATGGAAAAGGAATGAAAACAACGATAAACCAAAGTTTCATACACAAAGCCTAACAGATATCAAAATGAACATTGGAAACAAAAAGTAAACGAAATCCGTGCAGCGATGCTAGAGAGTTCGCGCACGGCCGGCACAAAAAAATATAAAGCAAAATCCAATTTTCGCTCTGCCACATCGAAGCCAAAAGTCAATTCGAAATACTAATCTTAAATCTACTATCAAAGGCTGATATGAACGTCCATAAAGCTTTGTGAGTTTTTCTACGAAATGGATGAGGAATTTGCTATAAATTTTATAGCAAAACGTTTTGCACCATATTAAGAAACAAACACCAAAATATATAAGCGTTATTGAAACAATAGACAGTTTTATTTAGAGACCTTTAATAAATGCAGACTACTTTTGAAGGTATAATATCTTGGTGTGGTTTTCTTTACTGCTGAATAACAAGGGACCGAAAGCTTAATGATAAACGACTCAATTGATTTTAGAAGATTGTAGAACAGAAGAGGCTCTGAACTTTGAATTTCAAAGTTATCCATGACACTGTAACTTGCTCGGCATCCTAATTCCTAAAATCTTGTATGTCATCTCTCAAAGTTTTTATTCCGTGATATATTTTTATGATATAAAATCTATGTGTACAAAATTATACTGTTGTCGTGAAATAAAGTTCTTTTTTAGTATCCTATTGGAAGTCTAGATGCCTGGTTGATACAAGTTAGTTAGTTGTGTACGTAGAAGGTGAACGGACCCATAATGGAAGAACATATTACATAAAGTATTTAAAACAATTGCTGCCTGTCTAGGGAAATAAAACGCCCAATTGAAAGTAATGATTTTCTATCCAATATAAAAATTTAGTAGCGGCGATGGCCTAGTTGGTTGTGGAACGGTCTGCTGAGACGAATGTCCGCAGGTTCAAATCCCAAAGGCACACACCTCTGATTTTTCTAAAAAAATATGTGTGTATTCTTTGTGAATTATCGCTTGCTTTAACGGTGAAGGAAAACATCGTGAGGAAACCTGCATACCTGAGAAGTTCTCTATAGGAATATCGAGGGTGTGTGAAGTCTACCAATCCGCATTAGGCCAGCGTGGTGGACTAAGGCCTAATCCCTCTCAGTAGTAGAGGAGCCCCGTGCTCAGCAGTGGGCAAGTATATAATACAGGGCTGATATTATTATTATTATTATAAAAATTTAGGCGCAGTTGTAATTACTATCTAAGCAGGAAAATAAAAAGTGAGCGCAACTTTTACTTTTTTGTTTTAAAGTTAACGTCAGTCAGTGCAAGAAATTAGTTCCATTTTTAACCATAACATGAGGAGGTATATTTTATTTTCCTGCTTAGGCTATAAACAATACACTTCATGGGCCTTTTGACATCTGTTTTTAACACATAAAGGAGTGTTTCATTAAATACTAGCGATACAAGGCAACCGTCAACGCACCCCTTGTCACTTTGAGAAGACGTTTAGATGTTACCCGACATATTGAAATACAGTACGCAAGTTCGTTGATGGCGTAATGCAAGGCTGCTCAACCTTTTTAAGTCGTCCTAACAATTGGACGGTAGCTTCAGATGTTCACGACGAGCCACTGACAATTGATGTTGAATGTTGACAGTAACAAGTCACAAATATGCTTAGTTAAGATGTGCGGTATTTATTTTTACATGATTAAGGTCTGAAAAAGCCTTTCCACAGAAATATATTGAGCCAAAACTACAGTTCCTTCGCGATAGGAAATTTGACGGGATTTTTCAATTTCGCGCGTATTTCAAAACTTACTGCGCGGGTTATTTAAAATTCTTTCGCGGGCCACAGGTTTGAATGTCCGCAGGTTCAGAACCCAAGGCACATACCTCGACTTTCTTAGCTACGTGTGCTAATTATTATTTATCATGCGCTAACGGTGAAGGAATACATCGTGAGTAAACCGATATGAGAATACTTCAAAATGAATTTCACGGCGTTTCTGCCAGACTGCACTACGCCAGTGTTAGACTAAGGCCTACACCCTCAGAAGTAGAGGAGACCCGTGTTCAACAGTGGGCAGTATATAATACAGTGCTGATATTTTATATTATTATAGTTATATTAGTAAATCGTTTTTATTATGCAACAGGATTTCTGTAGTGACGATATTATATGGCTAATAAGCCATTATCATGTTTTTTTTTGTTTTAATGTAGTTTTTTTACTGAAATTAAGTTGTCAGTTTTAATAAAAAGTTTATGACTCCTAGCTACAATTGATTTATTGTGAATAAAATACAAATAATTATTTATTTATTTACTTATTTAAGGACCTCCAACGAAGGATACACGGCATATAATAAATACAATGTCGTAGCATCTGTACAATTAGCAATATGACGTGCCTCTTCAATTATAGGAGACCACAGCATACAAATTTATATATTAGTACAGCAGCAAAAATAATAATATTTGTTATTAATATTATTTAGGTATATAAGTAGAAACTTAAAACAGACAAAAGGATAAAACATAATAAGAGCCATACATTATATTAACAGCGGTAAAGAGTTACATTAAAGCACTGAATCTTCCTTGCCTGTGTTTCCGTGGAGGTTTCAGATTGACGTCACTCGCGGCCCCTCCTCGTGGGCTTTCAATTAACTTAAAGTGACATTTGTGTCTTGCTTGTGTTGTGAAAAGCGGAAACGGTGCCGCTTTTAACGCTCGAAGCGCTTAACTCAGACAAGCTTTGAGCGTAGGTGCGCTTAAATTACAGAAGTTAGAAGTGGGCCCGAATTTTTAACGAGTGATTTCAAAGGGAGCTAAGCGTACATACAAAGGTCCAATTTCAAAGTTTTGACCTGGGAGAGCACGATCGGTGTTCAAACTTTGTGATTTTATTAAGTTCGAATTCAGTGCTTATTTCCTATCGTGTGATTTTGGTTTAAATCCTCTGTGAGGGTAATAGTATTAATAAAATTTTGCGAGTTAACTTTTACAGCTTGTGTTAAATTAACGACTACTTGAGATTGGGTTTCGTTTGATGGGTGAGGTCGTTTTGTCGTGTTGATATGATTGACCTATTTGTCGCGCTGTTTTTTTCCTAACCGGTGTGTTACTTTGACCTCTAGCTTTTATTCGCCACTAGTTAAAGAGAGGATAGAGGTATTATTCATTTATATATATGTATTACATCACGCACAAAATCAAAATTTTGACGAATAAATTTTTGAGATAAAAAAAAAACACAATTTTTAGTTGCAATACTTGGGAATTGAACGTAGAACTTTGCGGTTTATAGCCCCGCTAGACCGGTATTGGGCCTATGTCAAATACACCATTTCGTACTACATACATACCTACTATCGTCTCTATACTTATTCTCATGTATTAATTATTATATTCCATTAATTACGTACTATTCCTATTGAACTTGTACCGTCAATATACCGCTGACCTGATGTAATAACGTATAAGTAAAAAAATATAAAAATGAGTTTTCATATCAACATTCGACGCAACACTATAATAAACGTAACTTTAAAAATATTTCGCTGGGAACGCTACTGTAGTAAATTTTGAATATTCATTTTTATTGAGTTCGGCATTGATGATGTTTCTGGCCCAATAAAATCTATGGTGTAAGTACTTATGTATTTGTAATACTCATATTTTTATTGTTTTATACCTACTAGTGAAAGAAATTGAAAATATACAGCATATACTATTTTTCAGGATAATAATTAAATAGGTTTTGGCCGCGGCTTCTAACGCGTGAAAAGCCTTTTCTGCTGCAAATGGCTGTAACACAAAGTACGACAACAGCGCCATCTATTTAAAAAATCAGATTTAAAAATTCCTTTATTTCTCATGAGAGTAAATTACAAGGATAAAAAGTAGCTTATTTGTTAATCCAGGACATGGTTTTCAAATTCCTTCAGTTATATCTGCGTTTGCTTCAAACAAACATACAAAAATCCAAACATTTTCACAAACTTTCGCATTTATTATTATTAAGATAAGAAGTTTTATAATAATAAGTGATACATTATACCTTGATGAAAACAATAACTTTTAAAATATTCTGGTGAAAAAAGTGATTTATTACTTATGTAGTTACGCACCGGGGATACGATATGCAAATTCCTGTAGGAGGAATGCAATCAATACGTTTGCACGTGTTAACAATTGTATACGTATCCGTAATTAATATCAGATATGTACTTAGTGTACTAATATCATTGCTCAAAGGTAAGTCAATCAGGCACGAGAATCAGGAATAATAATTATTAATATACTGTTGACGATGAGCCAGTACTCAACCAGTTAAAATTAAAATAGGCGTTATAAGAAAAATATTTATTCACATACGACGAAAAACTCTCAAGTGACAAGTAAGTATAAAAAAACAACATTTTATCGAGGGACCGGAATTTAAATAATTAAAAAACAAAACTAAAATTCACTAAAAAGTATTTGCGTCGCCAACAATACAATTATAGGAATAAGGGAATATAGCGATAAAGCGGCGATAGCCTAGTTGGGTGTGGAACGGACTGCCAAGACGAATGTCCGCAGGTTCAAATTCCAAGGGCACACACCTCTGACTTTTGTAAAAAAAATCATGTGTGTATTCTTTGTGAATTTATCGTTCGCTTTAACGGTGAAGGAAAACATCGTGAGGAAATCTGCACATCTTAGGAGTTCTCTGGAGGAATTTCGAAGATGTGTGAAGTCTACCAATCCGCACTAGGCCAGCGTCGAGAACTAAGGCCTAATCCCTCTCAGTAGTAGAGGAGGCCCGTGCTCAGCAGTGGGTAAGTATATAATACAGAGCTGATATTATTATTATTATTATTAATTATGGAAAGTTTTTACATGTGAAATCTATTATTGACATAAGTAGTTACAAGAGCCCAAGAACAAAAAACAAATGACTTGCTCCGGCCCAAAGAGTCCGCTTAAAGGTTACCGCTTTAAGTATCTGGTAGATACGATGCCTTTGTTAGTTTGAGCATGGTGGTGGTCTAAAAATTGTCACTGGTTAGGTTCCAGGGGGGCTTCGTGGTTGCCTGCTATCAAACCTCATATATCCAGTGCCACAAACCCTTCATTTGCAATGGAGATAGTATGTGCTATATAATATTGTTTAAGAAACTATTAATTTCACTGCCTCGGTGGCGTAGTTGTATTGCATGCCCGTTACAATAACGCTCTGAGGTCCTGGGTTGGAATCCCGGGTCGGGCAAAGTGATATTTGGGTTTTTTCTGCTCAGTATCAGCCCGGAGTCTGGAATTTGTGCCCGATATGGCGATAGGCTCGCCCCCTATCACATCATGGGACGGAACATACTTGGCGAAAAGCGGGTGCCCTAGTTGCGCCTCTGCATACCCCTTCGAGGATAAATGCGTGATGTTACGTATGTACTATTAATTTCAATTCAAGACAAATCTGCCCTTAATCGTCTCATGATATAAGTGTGTATATATTATAGAACTTCAATGACCTAGAGGAGACTTTTGAAATGTCGCCTAGGGTATCATTATTTTTATTTACTGATCATTTCACAGCGAGGTAAAACAATGAGAGGTTTCAACGAAATTTGAATGTCAATTATTACGTAGCGATATCAGAATAGCTCTCACGGTAATTGTGTTACAATATCGAATCGAAGGAAACCACAGCGCACATGCTAAATAACGAGCGTATTGTCATGATACTCTTGCATAAAGTTAAATTTTATTTGAACGTTTTCACAATTTTGATCAGATACTGGGACGTAATTGGGAATAGTTAGATAGCGAAAAGCGTAGCGTACATCCGGGCTTGATGTCAAAGGAAAATGATCTTAATCATCCATGAATACTCGCAATATCGTAGTAATAGTTACTAAATAAGATAAGATGATAGTAATTCTCGAAGTTTTTGTTTTAAAATTTATATAACACATGGTTTAATACTAGCATTACAAAAAGGCCATTTACAGAAAGGATTTATGCAATAGTATAACGAATTACAGGTAAATAACCATTACATTTATCATATATTTTCTAGCGTCTGCCTTGATGTTTACGAAAACGCTAGCAAAAAAAAAAGCCTTTGATCACATTTTAAATAAAATGTACGAAATTCTTACAACGCAATGTTTTAATAATGCGCAGGCAACGTATCTCACGTATTAGGCTAAACATAACAGAATACATCTAAAACTACGCAACGTGAGGTCGGCCCACCGGGGGCTTTTGTAGCGTACATCTCTGCGTCACGTATTCAATATAACTTGTAGTCATAAATAGACCTATATTTTAGTCGTACCTGCTGTTTAACATTTTCTTTATATATTTTTAAAAGTATCTCGGAAGAATGTAAGAAATTCTGTGGTGTTCGAAGAATGGCTAACTGCTGTTGTGAACTGTAAATTATATGTACTATAACTGTATTATCGATTTCATGGTTTATAAAATTTGTAATGTATTTACTATTTACTTCGTATTGGGCATTCTGATATGCTTAAAATATTCTGATACTAAGACTGTATACTTATTGATATATTTATTACCACAGATGACCTAATAAAAGTCGCAGGGGGATGCGGGCCGCTTCCAATAGGTCGATCTGGAAATCTTTGGGGGAAGCCCACGTTCAGCAGTCGACATCTTACGGCTGATGATGATGATGATTATGATTATTTGTTATGATTAAATTGCTAGATGCGTTCTTATGGATTTATATCTGGCGTTGCTTTTACAAATTATAGCCATGACCTTGTCTCGATAATTACATGATTAAAGTCCTATATTTTTTTTTATCATAATATGCCTTTCAAGGATTAGAATGGTCATAGAAATTATGTATAATCATAGGATATTTACAGCATAAATAATGACTAAAGATTCAAAACCTACGACACATTTTTCTCACAGTTTCCGTGTTCACAACAAACTTAATCTAGCTTACAAACAGCGCTCAATTTAAACATGTTCGTCGAGAAGTGTTTAACTCGCAAATTGAATTATTTTCAGAACAGAAATTGAAATTATATACCACATTCTGTTTTAATTGCGGCTGACGTTTTAAACAGTTTCGCTTGTGAGGTAAAACTTGATTTATTCTGCCGCGTGTTAAAATATTAAAATAAAAATTAATGCAGGGAACGGAACGTAAATATTTATTGAATCGGATGATCTTATTAGAAAAGAGGATTATCTAGCCAACTTCAGACTTTCCTTATTTCGATCCAGGATTTATAAATTAATCGGATTCATGCGTGATTTTCATTTTCTATTACTTATTTATTAATGTAGCAATATTTCTAGTCTTATTATATAATTTGACTACTTAAAAAAACACTAAAATCCAAAACATTATTTAACATAGCACGGATATACTGGTTACAAATTTTGGACGTTTAAGTAAAATTGGTGGTAGGTCTCTCAAATTTGAGAGTCCGCCGGGATACAACCACAATGTCTTTCCTACCCCCACGCAGCAGTGTGTAGTCACTGTTGTTTTGTGTGAAGGATATTGTAGCCAGTGTAACTACTGGACATAATAAGACTTAACATCTCATATCTCAGGATGGCGAGCGCAGTGGAATACCAAACAATACTTTGTAATTCAAGGTGTTAGATAGTGTTTCTGCAGTTTATGGGCGGTCGTATTGCTTACCATCAGGCAAACGGCAAGCTTGTCTTGTCATACATAGCAATTGAAAAAAAAAAGAACTTTGTATACTTGTTGTTTTCGTATATCTATTTAGATATTAATTTAGCTTAGCTAGCAGTTTTAATTAGTCACCTACTTCAAAATTGGTAACCAGTATATACGTGTTATTTTAAAAATTGTTTTGGTTTTTAGTGTTTTTTGAAGGCGGTTTTTTGTAATATTTACTTTTGCTTTTTGTGTGTTAGTAAGGATCTTCTTCTTTTTTAAGTCGTTTAATAAGAAATAGACTGCTTCTGTAAGTTTTGGAAACTACAAAAAGACCTTTAGGTACTTACTTTTACCGCGAAATAACTTTCTCAGGTGTTCAGCCGCGAGCAAAGCTTGTATGTTATAAAGATTGATGGCTCTTCGCACTTCATTTAGAACCTTCATACGAGAAATACAATATGATTGATAGATAGGCTCCGAATGTTACATGAAATATCCATTAAAAATATTATTAGGTATTAGAAATAATTATTTTCTTGGTAACCAATATCTTGCTATACTAATACCATCTATTATTTTAGGTCTGAATTTTGCCATAAGAAATGCAAGTATGTAGACATGTTCTGTTCTTGTGGTAGAATATTTTGCTGTAAAGAGGGAGGTCTTGAGATCGCTTAACGTAACATGTCGTGTGAGTTGTTCTCACGCGATTTGCTCCAGTCTAGATGACCTGGAAGAAAAGAAGTCCATTCTTTAAAAAATCTACGTTTACTTCTAAAAAGATCTGAATACTCGCATTTAATATACTAGCTACTGCTCGCGGCTCCGTCCGCGTGAAAATCTTTTCCCGGGTAAAATATCCCGCTTTATATTGTCCCGGGTAAAACGTAGCCTATGGCATTCAAGAGTAATGTTGCTTCTTAGGGGCTGTTCTTGTTACGTAACGTAATTTTTGAAGATTTTTGACCCCCCATTGTAACGCGCCGTAACATTATCCTGTACACCCCTGTCCCCCCTCAAAAAGTTATATAACTCAAATATTATTATTTTTTTCGCAAAGTACCGGAAAACTGCTAAAATATCTTTGTTACTGTTTTTAAATAAAAAAATCAATGTAACATCACGCCTTGTACGAACTCCCTCTCCCGCGCCTGTAACGCATCGTAACATTTTACAAGACCTCCCCTCCAAATTGCGTTACGTAATACTTGAACGGCCCCTTATTAGTGAAAAAAATTCAAGATCGGTTAATATTCCTGAGATTAGCGCGTTTAAACAAACTTCAGCTGTATATATCTGGGGCCTTATTCTCTATCCCGCACGTTATTGTAACAGTGCGTAACAAGCACGTAACACAAAGCATCATGTTTAGGACTATAGAAATTTGGCTTACAGAATACCATTTCACGCACATTTCTCGAAGAAAACATGACACAGCCGCGTTATGCGGTTACACTATCATACAGAATAAGGGCCCAGTATAGATAAGTAAGGTAACGCCATGTTTGTCATACGCGTACCATGACACGTTTATAATTCAGTCACGTATAATATTTGACGTGTCTAACACAAGAGACATGCGAGGGAGGAAAATTACGTCGTAAATAGAAAACTAAGGCGATAGATATATTTTTTATTTAACCATGAAGTACCTCGACTGGTCTTTTTATAGGTTTTATGACAGATTGGGTAAATTTTGTTGATTTTTCTTTATCCTAGCATTGTAAAGTAGTTAAGATATATTCATCTGACAGGTATTGTTAGGTGTTAGGTAATCTTGGGAATAACTGAACCAATTATGAAAATTTGTTAATTAATAGGAAGCTACATTATTCCTGAGCTATAGGCTACTTTTTATCCACAGAAACTTTCTCACGAGGGCGGCGGAAGTCCCGATATGAGTGGAACGGATTGAACAAAATGGCAGATTCATCACCAAAGGGCACGGACCGTATGGTTGATCGCTAGCATTACATGTCCTGTATCACACAAAACTAGGTAAGTAATAACCGCACTTCTTTAAAAGCATTCCAAAACTCAGCAAGTCCAAATTTAAAAAGAAATATTTAGAAAGCGTTATAAAAGTATATTTATACTGGGTTTATCCGTATTAGATTTATGGTTGCCTACCCCATCAATACAGGCGTGATGATACGTTGTATCGTATACGTACACGAAAATTGGTAAAGTTATAGACGAAGTTGGTAGTGACTGCGAATTTGTAGAATGTGCTGAGCTGTCAATACGCGAACTTCTACACTTATGGGTGCGTCAGACTAACTTTGTATCTAAACACATTAAGTTGATAGAACTCGATGAAACTTCTTAGGTAACTTGATGATGTTAACGTCAGTAAATGGATTGGCGGCTGTTTCGATATACATTAACGATCGTAAGTTTTAGCGATTAACTGTCAATTCGATCGAAAGATAGGATGTATGGCGAGTATTGTTCAGAAAGTCACACACATAGCCTTCTACAAATTTAAAAGTCTGATACCTACCAGATGTCTTCATGACGTCGTCTGCGTGTACTCAAAGCTATCTCAGTCGGTTAAATCCATCTCGATACCATCATCATTATCAGCCATGTCCACTGCTGGACATGGGCCTCCTACAAAGAGTAATCGTAATCGAGTAATCGACCTATTGAAAGCGGCCCGCATTCAGCGACCTCCTCCGACTTTTATTAGGTCATCTGTCCACCTCCTGGGTGAATGTCCGACGCTGCGTTTGCCAGTTCGAGGCTTCCATTCCAGAACCTTCTTGCCCCATCTGCGATCCACTACCACTTCACCTCACTTCATCTCGATACACACTGTAGTATTTAGTTTTAATGGCAGTTTACAGTAATTCAAAAATAAATCCAATGTCAACTGAACCTTGTCCTGTTATTACACAACACGGTGACAGCGATGGGATCTTATTAAAAATAAACTTTCTAATTTATTCGTGTAATATTTAAACGGAATTTACTGGAACACGTGTGGCGTTGCTAGCTATGTATTGTAGATCATTTGGAATATTATTCTTTTATTAATTGAAAAATGGGAAAGGTGTAGTTTTGTTCATGGTATTTGATTAAAGTAATTAAAAATTAAATTGTAGCGGCCTAGTTGGGTGTGGAACGGACTACCGAGACGAATGTCCGCAGGTTCAAATCCCAAGGGCACACACCTCTGACTTTTCTACAAAATCATGTGTGTATTCTTTGTGAATTTATCGTTCGCTTTAACGGTGAAGGAAAACATCGTGAGGAAACCTTCACATCTGAGAAGTTCTCTATAGGAATTTCGAAGGTGTGTGAAGTCTACCAATCCGCACTAGGCCAGCATGGTGGACTGAGGCCTAATCCCTCTCAGTAGCAGAGGAGGCCCGTGCTCAGCAGTGGGCAAGTATATAATACAGGGCTGATATTATTTATTTATTATTAATTAAAAATTAATCGGTTGTCAACTGAACCTTGTGATATTACACAACATACATCTATATATAATTTTCTTTGACATAAACCTTTCCGTAACAGAACACGAGTGATGCGGCGGCGCTATACTAGTAGTTTATTGTAAGAACTTGTAGCCTAGGCCTCCTATCTAACCTGTAATAAAATAAACCGCCTGTTACTCTACGAAGTGTGTTGTTTTATTTACATCGTGTTTTATAGTGGTATGTTTTGTAACTTAACGTTTTTGATAGTGTTTCATTGTAGATCGGCGGTTCTTACTATGAGACGAGAAGCTAGCTCCTCTCGTCATTCAATTTCTAAAAAGGGTTAAACAGCCGTGCTTATATCAAATATAATTTATTGTTCTTTTTGTAACTTATATAAGTAAGAATTTTGTTTTCTTAAAGTATGAGTTTGTGCTCACTGTTTTCCTTGGAGATAAGGAAAAGGAATTTGGAATGTTTTGCAGAGATATATGGTGATTGAATGCTTAAGTTCGATTAGATTCTGTTTACAAAGGAGTAAGCTATATTTTATACAAGTATATAAAGGACGTAGTACATTTCTTACCTATAAGATTAAGTAGCTCACTTTGCATTTTCATGATCTGTACTCTATTGTATTACTTTAGTTGTGTTTGATCAAGTGTATATTTTTGTGAAATAAAGGTTTATTATTATTATGTTGTATCTTTCCTGTGGGAAATCACAGCATTATGGCCGGTCCTTTTGGAAGGCTTGCGTGGGGACATGGATCCAAACACGTAGAAGCACCTTTCAGATACATTAAAGCATATTCTAGTTGGGGTTTATACACTTTGCAAGTACTCTCTGTGTCTGTACTCTGTACTTATGGAGGAAATACAGCCAAAGACAGCGCTTGCCCTTGCAAGGACTAGTGCAGAAAAGATGGGAATTATACGGTATAGTTGAAAAGTTTTTACTCCGGTCAGGCGACCGATCGCGACGCGGTCTCCGTTAGTGGAACTTCAGGGTAGTGCCACCCTGGTATCACCTGAATTTCAGGACGCCTTACCGTATGAGCCAATGACTCCACGTCCCAGGCAACGCCCTATTAGGCAGTGCAGATTAACAAACGTTCCTCATTATAGAATGTGATTATCATTTTAAGTTATAAGATTGAGTGTTTTGTTAATTTAGTATGGAGGAGTGTAGTGTACTGGTTGGTACGTTTTTCTTGATATAATGTTTTGTTTTAAAGAAATGTCTGTTTGTAAATAATTGGATACAGAAGAACAAACTCAGACTATTATTTCCATGTTTCTTGGAATTCTACAGTGGAATTACTTTATTAAAAGAGGCTTTAGGCCTAACCTAACCTAACCCTGTCATTTACAGAAGTGGTTGATTTTCAACAGTTTAGTACATATTACTGGTTAAATACTGTAACGTATTGTGACCGAAAAAAGCCCGGTTCCTAACAAGGCTCACTATCCATATTCCTGTATAGTGTTGTAATGCAAAAGCACATTTTTTTTGTTAGTTCTGTTAATATTAAGTTTCATAATGTTTCTTTTTAAATATTTTTTCATGAAACAATTTATTGAAGACTAGCTTCCGCTCGCAGCTTCGCCCGCGTGGATTTCGGACTTCAAAAATGGAGGAGGTGCTCAATTTGTCGGGATGTTTATTTAATGTATGGTGGTATGCAGATGGGCCGATTGTCCGGTCAGGGTCTGATGATGGGATCCTGGTGAAATCGAAGGAAGCTTATAGAATGATTCAGTATTCACGCGTGATGGCTTATTATTAGCGTATTTCATGTATAACTTTGGTGTTTCTATACCGATTTCTATGATTCTTTTTTATGGAATATTTAATAATGTTAACTATTTTAATTTATGACTGAGAGTGTTATAAACGTAAGAGTAGACAAATATAATGAGAAAGCTTCGAACTGCTAAGCTATCGGGAGTTACACGTGTTATTGTGAGTCAACCATAAAAGATAGACATATGCTGTCGTGGGATATTTTTTACATAATTTTAAGGAGAACATTTCCGTCATACATGATTTCTGCGTAACTTTAACCATTAAGGTTGCACACGCGACGGAAGCTTAAAAAATGGAGTAACTTCTCCCGTTTTCCCAACATTTCCCTTCACTGCTCTGCTCCTATTAATTGTAGCGTGATGAAAAGTATACTATAACCAGCACAGGAGTATGACAAATAATTGTACCAAGTTTCGTTAAAATCCGTCGAGTAGTTTTTGTTTCTATAACGGTTATACAGACAGACAGACAGACAGACAGACAGACAGACAGACAGACAGAAAGACAGAAAGACAGACAGACAGACAAAAATTTTACTAATTGCATTTTTGGCATCAGTATCGATCCCTAATCACCCCCTGATAGTTATTTTGGAAATATATTTCATGTACAGAATTTACCTCTCTACAGATTTATTATAAGTATAGATTTTAAAATTAGGTGGGCGTTCAAGGGTTCCATTACCTTACTATTACTCATCAAAGCAGATACTCACCTGATATATCATCTTCCAAATATATTATGGTGTTTACAAGCTACGGCTGAGCTATGTCGGATGTGCGCCAATACTTAATACAAGTACGCAAGCAGCACGAACATTTTCCGCACTTTTGCATCACAAAGTCAGAATTATACATTCAAGCCGCGTGTTCTAGTTATCGATGCGACGGCAAGTCAATATAACTCTAGAAATTTCTTCTTTACGCTGATCGGGTTTAAGATGTTACCAACGTGTGTATAATGTTTTATTATTTTCCCTAAATATAGGCACTTTTGGAAAAATCATGGGTGGATTGCCGATTATGAAAAAGGAGTTCGGATGAAGAAGGGAAGACTTTTTTGAGTCTCCGAAATTACACCATAAAACATAGAAAAATTATGGTTCCGCTGCAGCTTTAAGAAAGAGTAGAGCTTAGGAAGAGAGGGTGTAAGAATTTGTGGAAGTATTCATCATTATTTTTTGAAAGTGGTAATGCCCCGCTTGAGCAGATCTATTCATGCTATACAATATTATAAATCTATCGGTGATGTTAATCATCATCAGCCGCAGGATATTCACTGCTGAACATGGGCCTCCTCCAAAGATTTCTAGATCGACCTATTGATGATAATAATTTAATTAAATTCATTCTTTATCTAATCACAATCAGTAATAAAGACGTTACTAATTTTATTTTACACTTTTAGTACCAACATAGTTCTTAATTCTTGCTTTTAATTAAAGCAGTTAGTCTCAAGTTTTGTTAAGAAGCGAGGATACAGTGACGTCATTACATCTAAGTGGAATGAAGAACGCTAGTGAAGAGTTGTTGGCACTTACGCTGTCTTCCTCGTTAACCGCGATATAGTTTAAACGCGAGCTTCGTGATATTATTATCTTGTACATAATCTTTATATACTAGCATTGTTTACCTTCTCTTGTGTGCTGGAATGATTTTTGTATTCATGTATTTAAACTTCGATTTAGACTTCGATTATGATTGTTTCGCCGAATTCGTAACTGAAGTTATAGTTTAGTTTTTGTCAGCAACAAAACAAATGGAAAGTGGCTGAGCACATTTTTGCCTTATAATTGTTTTTGTCTTTTTTTAACACGTGCACGGCATTGTGACGCCGCCGCACCTGATAGTAAGTGAGGTCCAATAGAATATCGATAGAAGAAAGATGATTACCCCTCGGCAGTCGACACAATTATACCGGCTTGTTGGAACCGGGTATACACAGGCTGATCCCGGGACGCAACACACTTACGTGCCACTATGGCGGGTGGTTTGAGTACTGTGGTCGCTCTCCGGGCGGATATAAAATA
The DNA here is from genome assembly GCF_014839805.1 of Manduca sexta. Taxonomy (NCBI): domain Eukaryota; kingdom Metazoa; phylum Arthropoda; class Insecta; order Lepidoptera; family Sphingidae; genus Manduca; species Manduca sexta. The sequence goes on along the minus strand of NC_051121.1, from coordinate 6,026,575 downwards.
TATTCTACCATCAGCAAAAAGTCTAAAGCGAGTTTCATATATGTTTTAGATGTAAAAAAACATCAGAGATACCTGTGGCTAGAGTTATTGCCGATCCTACGATCGTACTACTGCTAGCCAATATCACGTTTTTTAAAAATAGGTATACTATTGTCCTATTTTAAGAGACATTTGCTTATTTTGGAGAGGGTTTTGATGGGTTATGCAAACACATAACGTATTCAAGCCTGTCTCATATTTAATTGTTTGATGTAAGCTTTAAACTGTAGATTTAGATAATCACGGATAATACCCGTAATACTTAATATATTAAGAAGATTAACACAAATTGTCCCTAATCCAAACGAATGTAACCCGGGAAAATGTTTTCTACATAAAATAAAATTAAAGGAAACGAGGTTATGTTACAATTCTAATTAGGGAAATAAAAGATTCTAGAAAATGCAAGTAGTCGGAATAAGTTTAAAATAGAGATTATATTCATATTTTTATTACCATTCCAGAACTTAAGAACAAGATATAAAATTAATAAGGAAAATGAATACCTATTCATACTTTATTTTATAATAAGGGAATTTTCTTAGTCGCTACATAAGCTCTTAGGCTGTACTATTTCGAGCGATAAAAGAATATTAAAATAATTTTATAGAGCACAATTTCATTACCGTATACATGCAGCAAGCGGATGAACGTCTTTCGAGTATTTACTTATTGCTTTTTTTAACGGCGAAGTAGTAAGAAATATTGCACTGAATTCTCCTGTAAGTATTTCAAAGTTGTGTGAATGCATTCAGCGTGGTAAACAAAAATTACCTCTTTCAAAATTTTGTATTCACATTGATGATGTCAATTTAACAAAATGTATTTTGTTATTGAAATTAAACTAATTTTTCGGATTCTATCGCGGTTTTTTGTTTTTTATTTTTCTCCCGACGTTTCGAAGACTTTGCAAAGAAATATAGGGACCCGCGTAAAAGAACATATAGCTGACGTGAAACACCGACGCTCGACGAAGTCTGCAGTCGCTGAACACTCTGAAGGAGGCGCCAATCATTATCTGCGACTAGACAAGCCACAAATCCTCGCCAAAGAACACCGATTCCTGCCCAGGATGATTCGCGAGGCTATTGAAATTAAAAAACATCCTAATTTCAATAGGGAAGATGGTTGGAAGCTTGCACAAGCCTGGGATCCAGTTCTACATTTAATTAAATCGGAACCCAAAAGACCGGCTGCCAGACTTCAAGACACTGTGAGCTCATTCTGCGTAGATCGGACCACCAACAGCTAAAAATTTAAAAAAAGTTGTATAATTGTAAAATGTAGGTAGATATTGTAACTTTGACTTTGCGGATGAACAACACCTCAGTCCCCCCCGTGACCATGAAGGCTGCAAAGTCTTCGAAACGTCGGGAGAAAAATAAAAAACAAAAAACCGCGATAGAATCCGAAAAATTAGTTTAATTTCAATGTCTAACATTCGCGTAAATATAAGAAATCATTATGTATTTTGTTATTTTAAATGTTCATTATTTATAATATGCTAGCCCATATAAAAGAACCGTGTTAGTTAGATTTGTCAGTAAGTAATAAATTTATAATTTTATGAGAAGTAAATGATTCTTAAACTTTAAAAAAAAATCCTAAACGCTTTTAGTAGGAGTAGTATCTACTCAGAGGGGGACCGTGCTTAGCAGTACCCATATATACAGAGCTAATATTTTAGTTGTACGGAAGTAATTATCTTTATTGAACCGTGGTAATATTATGGTTATTTGTAGTCAAAATTTGTACTCAGGTTTTCCTTTCAGAGGTTTGTAAGATGGTGTGCCTCTGGCATTTGACCTTTACGAATCGCTTTCATCTATTCAACATTTTTTAGATAATTTGTTATTCATGTCAAGGGAATAAATTTCGAAAGATCATTTTATAATAATACTTTACATAATTAGTCTCTCTACTAATAAACGTTACATTAATATTTTAGATGTTTTCTGTTTTGTCTCTTTCCGTTAAAAAAGTAATTTAAGTACACCAAGGAGAATAAGTTAAAAACAATCTTAAATTTGAATCAGTGTTGTTCTATTTACCCCAAATATTTCAAATACATCACCTGCAGAATCCGTCTAAACGTTAATAGAGTAGTTTCCTATGTTTCATATTGTACATTACATTATATATAATAAACAATAATATGAAAAAGAAATTCTTTTGTGTATTCTGCACCAAAATTGTTGATAAATAAAGCAATTTTTCATAATTGAAATATTATGAGCAAAAACGGAGACGGAGTGGGATTATCGTGCTATCTCTTTCTCACGCATACAGCTTTATGAACGGTGACACTTGGTGATGTCACGGTTTGCTATTACAGTTATTTGACGGCTACCCTTCCACCAAAATTTCAAAGCTTAATAACTTATTGATTATTGCATGGATTTTGATAATACTTTTTCTGTTCGAATATGTATGATGTACATTTATGTTAATATATTTAATAAAATAATCAACTACTCTATTATATATCCCATACAGTACCCAGTACCCCATTACCTAACTACCTCACTCCTTATTATTTCATTATAATTATGAATTATTTTTCTAATACTTTATGATACCTGCCACATTGTTCAACCTTTTATCTTAATAGAAGTGGGTTCATAAATATGACTTACAGCCCTGTTATGGATCATTCAAAATTTACGTCTGAACTCACTACTTTATGAAGGTTTTACGACGTTTGGCACTTTCCTTACAGTATGTTCGGATAACAGAGTTGCCGCTGTGTTCTGATATCGGTGCGATTCAGACGTTTTGGGGGGAAAGATTATAGAATTGTGGGTAAACTCGCAAAGTTGTATATTATAATTAGAATCCTAACGTTTTTTAGTGATAGCGTTTAATTTCACTGCAGTCATAATAGTTATCGTATTTATTTATTTATTTCGGAATAACAAACAGTTACACTACAAAACAAACGGTTTTAACTGTATCAACATTTGCATAAGTGTACACTTCACAACGTTATCCACAGTTTACTACAAAGATAACAAATTGTCGTAGGTTGATACTAAATTAAAAAGAAAAGAAACATAAATACGATAAAACAAAGTAAAACATAATATGCGAAGATAAATCATTGACCAGTAAACAATGACACAGCTATGTGGTTTTGTGTTCGAATCCCGGATCGGGCTTTTTCTGCTCAGTATCAGCTCGAAGTCAGTTTCTTTCTTTCTTTTCTTTTAATAATGCCTAAAATACGGCAAATAACTCCAAACTGAAAGATGATGTAAATATGTAATTCAAATATTCAGACTCACGCGGACAGGGCCGTGAACGAAAGCTAGTAGTATATCACAATCATTTATATAATATTATCACCTAAGTGTCCAGTCTTATATGTCGAGGCTTATTGTTAACCTCCCAAGTGACTTAGACAGCGAAAAAAAAAGTTTATTGTTCAACTAAACTTGCTAAAGCAGCAGACCGGCGTCTGTGGCGTCCCTTTAGGGAGACGTATGTCCAGCAGTGGACTAAAACGAGATGATGATGATGAAGTTTTCTTGTGTCGAATCAGATTTATCGGTATTAAAGCATATTTAAGGGAAGTTTGCTCTTGGCAACCGATAAAGCTTTATACACTTACGCAGCTGTATAGAGCGTGCTTACGAATAAATTAACATAATTTTGGGCAAATTTTACACCATTAACCCTTTATTCGTAATCGAAAGTATAAGCGGGATAATGGTAAAGTATATTTGTGTTTAAATCACGCAATAACTGTAGAATAAATTTTAATGACTCAGAAATTATTTAATATAAAATTTGTACGGTAAAGCGTTTTACATTCGGATTGATAGAGACAGTTAATATATTGATATTATTCTCTAAAACTAAACTGAAATCTAAACTGCATACAAAAAATATAAAATAATGAACCAACCTTCGATGGCGATGCCATGCCACCGGCGCGGCGCGGCGGTAAGGATTCAAAGTGAGGAATCTCCTCACAATGCGTGCCGTGTCCAGTAATACTGCCTTCTGCGTCTTTCCTCTGAACCAACGGCCAATTCAGAGCTTCTGAAGAGGTTGGTCGAGGCTCATGGGCATCAATCAACACTTTAGCGCGGGACTCGTACCGCGTGCGCAACATAACTACGACGTCATCGAGACGGTCTATTTTTTACTAACACAAAAAGGTAAAAAATAATTTTTCAACTAAAAATTAAATTAACCGCCTTTAAAAACAAAAACACTATTTAATTAACATTGCTAACTAAACTATATAAATACATGAACAGACGAAAACAATGTTTTATTTTAATTAGTCACCAACGCCAAAAGTGGTAACCAGTAAATAAGTAATGTTAAATTATTGTTTGTTTTTTAGTAGTTTTATTGTCATGTATTTGGGAGCATATATTAGAGTGTAATTTATATTTAGTCGGCTTAAACATTGATGTGACATATATTCAGAAGATGTGAAATAGGCCTTCAGTATTTTTTTTATTGTACGGATTGTAAATTTTAGAAGCAATTTTAGATAGTAAAATATTCACGTAAAATGTAGTTAGCTAAGTGTTTGGCCTTCTTATAAAAAGGACAGTGCCCGAATCCCACAACAGCGTCTACAAGAAGGATTATGTAAGAATGCTAAATATCAAATATATTTTCTTTAGAAGAATAAGTATTTCATTATGAAATAAGATTTAAAATATGTATGAACCCACAAATTATCCAAGAATAAATTATTAATATTTAACACACAATACAAATGTGATAATTTACGATTCAACAAGAGACACCGACATTTATATATATTTAACTAAAAATAACGTGTGAACCAATCCACAAATTTATTGAATAGTAGTATGTAATGCACCAAACATTTTGGCATAACTCGGTCCAATAATTATAAATGGAAGCGTTATATAAGTCATATTAGTAAAATCTGGTAGCATAAGTTGTTTGGAACCGCCAGACTCTTATAAAACAATAACGGCAAGTCTTTCAAAATCAAAGCATTAAGAAATCAATAAATAATAGATATAATAAGTTAAAGGTCGTAAGATCTCTTCCAGACCCTTTTAACAGGTTGGTATGGAAATCGTTTAAGGCATATATTCAGTAGTGGACCAAAAGCTGAAGAAGACGAAACAATGATCTTTCAATCTGAAAAAGTAATCCTTGCTTTGTTAGTATCACGTACAATATAAAACACGTAACAGTACGCATATGTGGCAGCGTTATGTGACGGGTCGGCCACTTCTATGCAATATGGTTGCGGCCGATGGCTGGCACATGCGTCATACTCGTGATGTGTGCTGCTTGTGTGGACCATTCTACTCATTTCGCTTACTATCTCTAAGTACTAGGGGTATAAGTATTATATTTCATGATTCCTGAAAGAGTTGTGCACTCGTATGGAAATAAAATTCATTTATTACTTATACTGCGAGAATATGAATGAACTGCTTCTAAACAACAAAAAAAAAAAATTGAGTTTCTTGCCCGTTCTGTGGTGAGAACTGCTTTCCGTACTGGTGGTAGGTTAATATTGACGGAATCTAAATAACGTATAACAATTTAGTTCAAATAAATTATTTCATTTCATAGTTTCAAATTATTGTCATGACTGGTTCCATCAAACAATTTTCCAACACATTAGCTGTTGATTGTTAAAATTTGCTTCTACATACCTATGGCCGACAATAACGCCCACACGCTAAAGGCTCGGTCACACGTACGATATCGTAACCACAACGTTGTGGTGCGGTACAGTTCGCAATCGAACACTATGTAGTTTTGTCGTTTTTTAAAACACAAACGAACGCCACACACATTTTTTTTATACGTGCACGCCAAAGTGACCCCACCGCATCTGATGGTAAGTGGGGTCCAATAGAATGTCGACTGACGAAAGATAATTACCCCTTAGCAGTCGACACAATAGGGGACCGGACAGGTATTACCAAAAAATCTGAAATTCAGTTTAAAGTAAAGTTTGTAATATTAAAAATAGTATCTCATATTTGTTTTTGTAAAAGAGTTGTGATTTGTATTTTTAAATCAATAAATAAAATACAATAATTATAGTATTTTTAGTCTATTCTTTACGGCAAATGAAACACCAATCACGGCGCATGACGTCACACGTGGGTAAAATGTAAACAAACAGACGTCATCTGGATGTCATAGCGCATTGTGTTATTTTCTGAGGTTATTTTAATGCTTTAAATGTGTTTTTTGACACAGAACTACTCTAATAATTAATATTAATTTATACGGGACGTTGTTACTATCTTCCAGCTTAACGTTTACAAACTGTTTAATCGTTAATCATAATGGACCACATAAAATATCGTTGGTGCGTCGTACCTGAATGTAATAATACTTCTATATCTTTACTAAACAAATTATTTATTGATGTACCACGAAAAACACATATACGAATAAAGTGGTTGCAGTTAGCAAGACGAACCTACGACGGAATGTCTGCAGACTCACCGATTTAGTTCTGTGAGGATCACTTTGATGTAAGTAATTAAAAAATAGTGTTTCGGTTTAAAATAAACCGATGAATATTTCAATTAATTAAATCTTTTGTACACCCAGGGAGGTTATGGTTATGAGATGTATTTATTTATATTTTAGCTGCCACATGATATGAAATAGAATATTTATTTATATAGAATTCTGGTTGTTACACAGTAACCTGAGATTGCCTGAGATTACCACGGTATATGCAGTGTTGCCAGATCATAATTTCTCTTTACCCCAGGATTATTTGGAATTTAAAATTTTACCCTTAAACCAATCATAAATAATTCGGTACTTTTTTTTCTATATCCTTATCTATGCAGACGCCACTTCTTTCTTCACTTCCACTTCAATAATTATTAATTTAATTATCTCATTTTATTAGGAACAACTAGCTGTACACGAAAATTGTATTGAATAAAAATTATAATTGTTTCATGGCCTACAATTTTTGTATGAAACATCTTTCTCTAAGCTCCATATTTATTACAATACCGTGAAACAATAGCTTTAATACCTTAACTCGTAGAATTACCTCAAAAATTACCATAAAAAAAATACCCTGCTGATTCTGTTTTACCCTAAATCTAGGGTAAATAACCCTAATCTGGCATTATTGAATCACTGTTCAAATGACAAGACTTGTCAAGTTGCTTTATCCACGTATGACGTCACACGAGACGAAATGACATAATGTAGCGTTTGCGCGGGAATTATAGCTATTTAACATTTAGGCATGGTTTTATGTACTTTTTAAGCTTTATTTGTGCAAAATACTATTTTTCTTGGCTATTTATATCCACAATGATCAATTTAAAACACCTTCTGAAAATTTGTCCGGTCCCCTATTATGCCGGCCTGTAGACGCCGGACATACAGACTGATTCCGGAACGCGACACACTTACGTGGGCCACTATGGAGGGTTTTAACACCTTGTGTACGGTGGTCGCTATACGGGCGGATATAAAATATATCCTACCATCAGCAGTTTCCATATCTGTATTTTTCATTGTAAACAAGCTTGAATTCGCCAAGTCGTCTGTGTGAGATTTTTAGTATAGAAGGTCTATGGAGCAGTATTCCGGGATGAAAATAGCGCTGGGACATTTTGACATCACGTTTATAAATTAAACCACATACTTGGGTATTATCTCTGTTAACAGTATAAAAAATCACACGTGAATAACGAATATTTTAACAAAAATATCTCCGTTTTTCTCTTTTGATTTTTTAATCATTTTGTAGTTAGTGCGAATATGGCGTGCGTGTGAGTGTATTTCTGACTGAAAGTTTGTTACCCCTGCCACGAATTCTCGTAGATTAGAAGTAGTAGCATTAGGGTGTGTAAAATTAAAATTACATTTTAATTATATTTATTTTGTTTCAAATTTACGCTTTTTATTTTTTATAGTCTGAGTAACTTATTGTAAAGTATTATTTACAAAAAGATATTATGCGGTTTAATTTAGTAACGCAATGTCATATATCCCATATGGGGCATTCCACGTGAAGCGGGCACGAAAAAAAACTCGATGTCTCAGATTTTCGTAATATTTGATTATGTTATACCTGTATATGTCCTCGATCCAGATACAAAATATTATTAAAGTGTAAAGCCTGGTAAGCGAGTTAAAGGACTTTGAAGTATTGACTGGCCGGCTGGTATACGCCACTTCGAATCCAATTATCAAGTTTATAAATGTTACAATAAAATAAATAAAGCAATGAAATAAATACTTCATTTAATGAGCTTTTTTACTGTATTTTTGAAATTGAAAAATGTTTTTTTCTTTGAAAAAATATGTTTGAAAGTTTCAAACTTGAATTTCACAAAGTTGGCATATTTATATTTTTTTTCTAAAAATAGCTCCTATTGTATAGATAATTCCTGCGAAGTTTCATAATGGGCTGAGAAGTAGTTTAGGAGCTAGACCGATTACAGTGCCGAAGCGCGGTGGTCGCCAGAAAGAGCGAAGTAGTAAAACTTTCAATTAAACTAAATACTTTCGATTAGACTATTTTATCATGTTTTGCATCGCTCTAACGATTCAATTACATCTGATTATAATATAAAAAAATATATTTATATTACTGACGGTGTACAACAACATTTGAAACTTGGCAAGGATAATCTATATACAATATTGGCTATTTTAGTAGAAAAACGTTATTATATAAATATGCCAACTTTGTGAAATACAAGTTTGAAACATTAAAATATATATGAATAATAATAATAAATAGTAGTAGTAATAATAAATATGAGTTTGTGGCATTGATGTTCTAGCCTATATGTATAAGCGGTCGGGTATCGTGAAGGCTTTTGTTTGATGCGTTATGTAAACTAGCCTGTGTCTCCAGGCGTTTTAGGTTACCACTGAGACCGTCAAATTGCCCTTCTGCCATGTGAAGTGGCACGAAAATGAAATTCTGCATCTTTACCACAATCCTGTTTGAAATATAACAAGTTAATACAATTAAATCTTTTAAAATGTTGTTGTGCACCGTCAGTAATATAAATATATTTTTTATATTATAATTAGATGTAATTGAATCGTTAGAGCGATGCAAAACATGATAAAATAGTCTAATCGAAAGTATTTAGTTTAATTGAAAGTTTTTACTACTTCGCTCTTTCTGGCGACCGCCGCGCTTCGGCACTGTAATCGGTCTAGCTCCTAAACTACTTCTCAGCCCATTATGAAACTTCGCAGAGATTATCTATACAATAGTAGCTATTTTTAGAAAAAAAATAAAAAAAATACAAATATGCCAACTTTGTGAAATTCAAGTTTGAAACTTTCAAACATATTTTTTTCAAAGAAAAAACATTTTTCAATTTCCAAAAATACAATAAAAAAAGCTCAATAAATGAAGTATTTATTTCATTGCTTTATTTATTTTATTGTAACATTTAAAAACTTGATAATTGGATTCGAAGTGGCGTGTACCAGCCGGCCAGTCAAAACTTAGAAGTCCTTTAACTCGCTTACCAGGCTTTATACTTTAATAATATTTTGTATCTGGATCGAGGACATATACAGGTATAACATAATCAAATATTACGAAAATCTGAGACATCGAGTTTTTTTTCGTGCCCGCTTCACGTGGAATGCCCCATATAATAAATAACCCATAACACTCTCTTTTCCAAACACCAATTCCATTCGACGTTTTTGATTTTATTTCTAACAAGATTGAAATACCTTCACAAAATTAGAATATAGGTATTTTATGTACTATTTCCGAGTCCTTATATGTGTTAATTAATAATGCGCAACAATTTCGAGGTTTACCACAAATTCAGCCGTTGAAACCATTTGCAGTGTCGGCATCAATGTAGCGACGCTATTGTTTCTCGCCTGAAATGAAATGTTTTACCGTTTGAGGCTGCAGTGATGTGAAGTTGTGCATTAGTATAATATATATAAAAATGAATCCCTGTTTCCCTTGGTCAAGCCATCACGCGTGAACGGCTGGACCGATTTCACTATTTTTTTGTTGTTGTTTGTTATTGTCAAGAGAAGGTTCTAATGAAAGAAAAAAATCAAAATATTGTGCGGAAAATTAGAAAATTTAAGAAAACTTAACGAAAATATTAATTTTATATAACTGTCAATTATGTGAAATAACTGTCAGCGTTGTTTTTTTTGTTTTTTCATTGTTTTTTTTGGATTTTTGTTCAGAATGCGCGCTACAAATTCATAGTTAAGACGGGACAACGTCTGTCGGGTCAGCTTTTATCTATCTTCTATACTTATAATAAATCTGTAGAGAGGTCAATTCTGTACATGAAATATATTTCCAAAATAACTATCAGGGGGTGATTAGGGATCGATACTGATGCCAAAAATGCAATTGGTACAATTTTCGTCTGTCTGTCTGTCCGTCTGTATAACCGTTATAGAAACAATAACTACTCGACGGATTTTAACGAAACTTGGTACAATTATTTTTCATACTCCTGAGCTGGTTATAGTATACTTTTCATCACGCTACAATTAATAGGAGCAGAGCAGTGAAGGGAAATGTTGGGAAAACGGGAGAAGTTACTCCATTTTTTAAGCTTCCGTCGCGTGTGCAACATTAATGGTAAAAGCTACACAGAAATCATGTATGACGGAAATGTTCTCCTTAAAATTATATAAAAAATATCCCACGACAGCATATGTCTATCTTTTATGGTTGACTCACAATAACACGTGTAACTCCCGATAGCTTAGCAGTTCGAAGCTTTCTCATTATATTTGTCTACTCTTACGTTTATAACACTCTCAGTCATCCCTAATTAAAAAAAGTTAACATTATTAAATATTCCATAAAAAAGAATCATAGAAATCGGTATAGAAACACCAAAGTTATACATAAAGTACGCTAATAATAAGCCATCACGTGTGAATACTGAATCATGCTATATGCTTCCTTCCATTTCACCAGGATCCCATCATCAGACCTTGACCGGACAATCGGACCACCTGCATACCACCATACATTAAAAAAACATTCCGACAAATTGAGCACCTCCTCCATTTTTGAAGTCCGAAATCCACGCGGGCGAAGCTGCGGGCGGAAGCTAGTAATATAATAACAGTAATATTAGCCCTGTATTATATACTTTTCCACTGCTGGGCATGGGCCTCCTCTACTACTGAGAGGGATTAGGCTTTAGTGCACCACGCTGGCCTAATGCGGATTGACTTCACACACCCTCGAAATTCCTAATCGTTGTTTAGCGATGTTAAGCAGTCCACTGACGCCCGGCACAATGTGTAGTCGTTTGTTAATAAATGCTGTATAGGTAATTGCTGGTTAAATTTAATATAATGAAAGACATTCTATGAACACTATACATAAGCGTCAGTGAACATAGTATACAGACCAACTCTAAAAACCTTAATACAACGGTTGTCAGTAACAAAAACTTAATTAAGTTGCATAATGATTTCTTATGTTTACGCGAATGTTAGACATTGAAATAAAAACTAAAAACTATTTAAACTATTTAATTAAGTTGGTCGGTCTTTCTGTGCATTGGCTGACTGGATAGCAAATCGCTGGAGTGATCACGGCGAGTTTTACACAATATGTTCGTACTTGTATAGTGTTTTTGTAGTTTGAATCAGTGGTTTAGTTGTGTTACAGTACGACTGCGGTGCTGAGCTTTTGTGTTCTATTCTCAGGTCGAAAAAGTGATATTGAGTGTCTACTCAATACCTACAAGCCCGAATTTGGAATTTGTCCCGATATGGCGATAGGCTTGCCCTCTATCAGATCATGGGACGGATACGCACGGCGCAAAGTGAGTGCACCAATTAGGTATGCTTCTGTCTGTCCTTTCGGGGATAAAAAGCGTGTGTGTATAGTATTTTATAACACAATTAGAATTCAACATAATATGTTTATACCCAGTTATAATATGAAGAAAGGAAGAAAAATCTTTTATTGGCGCAGTAGTGAACAAAGGATTGAAAACAAAAAAACATAATAATGTAAGTACTTAAATCTAAAACACGTCAACCCTTTGACACCGCGATAATTAGGTGACCAACTCAGCATAAATTGTGTTATGATTTAAGTCAAAAACACAGCACTGTTTTTCAGTGGTCACCCAAGGTAACGTACGGACGTTAAACCAGCGCAATATAATAAAGATGGTAAATAAAAAACACTAATAGACAGACGATATTGAATTTTGTGCCTCGTAATTCGCTCCTTCAATTTGAATAATGCGTTTCACCCTACTTATTTTTCAAACGTTGAATGTGAAATATTATATTACTGTCAAGTGAAAAGTAATTTAGTTTCGTCATGTCGTATCCAATAGACTTAGCTTTTTAATAATTAAATAATCAGTGTTTTACTGAATACTTTTTACTTCATGATTTCTTATGTTAACGGGAATGTTAGAAATTGAAATAAAATTATTTTTCAGATTGTATTGCGTTTTATATACTATAATTTTCTCCAGACCTTTCGAAGAGTTTGCAGCCTTCATGGTCACTGGGTTTGAGGTGTTGATCGTCCGAAAAGTCAAAGTTACAATATCTACCTACATTTTACAATTAGATACTTATAACATTTTGTTTTATATGTTGTCGATCCGATCTAAACAGAATGAGCTCACAATGTCTTGAAGTCTGGCAGCCGGTCTTTTAGTTTCTGATTTAATTGAATGTAGAACAGGATCCCAGACTTATGCAAGCTATTAAATATATTCTCTAATGAAATTTGGATGTTTTTTAATTTCAATAGCATCGGGAAATATCCTAGACAGCCATCTTATACTACTTACCTGTTTAAAAGTCACACAGGTGGGTCGGGATAAGGTATATAGATTTCTTTTCGGTATCAGCCAGGAGTCTAGAATTTGTGCCCGATGTGGTGATAGGTTGCTCTCTATCACATCATGGGACTACATACGGCGAAAAGTGGGTGCACAAGTTTAATCTCTGCGCACCTTTTTAGGGATAGAAGAGTGTGTACAGTCTTTGCCAAACATTTGAAGTTACAACAGTATTGCGGTTTCAGAAACATTCTGCTCGATTAATTTATAGGACAATATTGACTACAAAAATTATGGACCGCCTGGCAGCGAGCCAGCGTATAGACATTACTAGAGATTTGTACCGTGGGCTTGGCATCTTAACTACCCTTAAGCCTAAAATGTATTAACCTGTTCTACTTAATGTTTGAAATGTTTTGTGAGGCAGGCATAGGCGCCGCACAGTGGACGGAAAAACGGGGCTCCCTTTCATAGGAATTTTGAAAAAAAAATTGCAATTTTTCTTAAATCTAAGTATGTGGTATTGTTACTATCATCTTAACATTTAATATTATTATAATTTTATCGGTTTTTTTGGTCTCAATAAATAAAAAAAAGCACTTTGCAGGTTTTAAATGTATGAAAACGGGTTTTGTTTTCGTCATAACTTTTTTTTATTAAGATGTAAAGCTGAAACTTTCAGGTATTGTAACTTAGATCCTACCTAAGCTATATAACGTATGACCTTGACCCCAACCGTGCCCGTTTAGAAGATATGAGGTCAATAAAAATGCATGTTTAGCCCATATTCTGATCAAGGCTAATGTGCCTTAAATAAATTAGTTTCTTGAATTTGTCTATGCAGTAATATTATATGATAACTAAAGACCCCACACCACTTATGGTCTTGACCTTAAAGAACCACGTTCTAAAGATATGAATTAATTAAAAGTTTACATTTTGACCACATTGTTACACGGACATACCTAAATATATTAAACAAATTATTGTCTTAAGGCGATACCTCAAGGTCCATTTTCATACATTTTGTTTCGGCTTTAATCTGGGTAACTAAACAAGTATTGGCAAGTAAAGAATTTAAATTCACGTCTAATTAGTGATTAGTTCTCGCAGTTGAAAGAAAAACGTAAAAATAATTAATAATCATGGATATTTCGGCCTTTAAAATTTAATATGACGAAATTTTAAAGGCAGAAATATCCATGATTATTAATTATTTTTACATTTTTCTTTCAACTGCGAGAACTAATCACTAACTAGACGTGAATTTAAATTCTTTACTTGCCAATACTTGTTTAGTTACCCAGATTAAAGCCGAAACAAAATGTATGAAAATGGACCTTGAGGTATCGCCTTAAATTGATTGTTCTGGTATTGTAATACATTAACTGAAGACCCCATATGACTTTTGACCTTGACCTTGAAGAGACCTGTATAAAGGATGAATAAATCAAAAAATCTTTAGTCTATATTACCACCCGAGATTATGAACTTCAAACAATACTGTGTCTCGTACTAGAGACACAGTATTATACTTAATTAGTAAATACTTGATATGACCTTTGACCTTAATTCCTAATGACTCAACCCAAGAAGTATGAAAATTAGAGAACTGAGTCGCTGACTGATAAATGCATCGCCTTCTTAAACTACTTAGGCTAAAATCATTAAATTTGAGACAAAGTTTCTTTAGACAAGAAAAGAACTTTGCAAATTCATCTCAAGAGTGAAGAAACAGATAATATTTGTTGAAAAAAAATACACTATCGAAGAAAAGTAAAATTTTGTATTTTGTTTATAACTATAAATAAATGATGGATCTAACTATTTGAAAAAAAAAATATAATAGATGATGTCTTTTAACATAATTTCCTAATTTGCACTAGAGGGTGACACTAATAATAATTTGGCTTCTTCTAAAAGTGGTTAATTACGAATTTGACTTATTCTTGGTCTAAAACTAGAGAGATATGGGTCAGATGAAATCAATAAATTATGGATAATGTCCTCATTCGTTGCAATTCTACTGTTTTTCCGTGAGTGAAAAGTTCTGAAATATTTAAAATCTTTGTTTCGCGCTTCGGATACCTCCTCGGAGAGTTTGCCTATTGGAATGAAGTTATTATGCTCAATTATGTCTGCACCATGTATAAATAATTTATGCACACTAAATGGCATATGATACCATGCATACAGCTCGACATATTTATGAGCGGTTGTAGTAAAATATTGTCGAAATTTTTCAACATCAACAAATTCTCCACATGATATTACTTGAAGGATGACTTGAAAGCGTTTAATTAATTCTGCATCTACTCCTGTGATCCGTGCTGTAGTTTCAGGATCAGCAAAAAATCTAGCTGTATTTCCATCATTGGTGGTTCCTGTACCTTGCTTTACAACATCTATGAGAAGTCCAAGTTCATCTCGAAATTGATCTTGGATTTAATTCGCCAATTATTGTTTGAGATCATCTCCTTTACCTTGCCATTTCTTGAAATCAAGGCGGTAAGCTATGTGCAATATGCATTCCATGCCTCTTATACGTGTATGTAGAGAAGATAAGCCAAACTTAAGCATATCCACAGAAAAACTTCTTTGCGAAAACATGTCGATATTATTCATATCCTTAGGTTTTGCTTTGCAAATATCACATGTCGCTGTAGATATATCTGAGAGATGTGAGATTATCTTGCCGTTAATCATGGTTATATGTAATTTGTGGTTGACGCTTACATGTTCAACTCTAATTGGCTGTAGAGCAGCAATTTCCCTTTCTACTGAAGCCATTTCCTCCTTAATATCTAAATCATTTTCTTTAGCAAATTTAAAATAAATTGGCCGACAGTAAAATGTTGAATCTGCTTTCGGATTTTCCCATACTACTTCATCAGTGTAATCTCTTGCCAGTTTCAACTGAACAACTGAACATATAAAAATGCTGGAATCATCACCGTCCATTTTTTGTTTAAAATTGCTGTGTCCAAATGCACCATCAAATCCCCATTTACTGGTAAGAATTAAATTGGAGCCCGTAGAGTCAGTTTCCAATGTTTTGAATATTCTTTTAACAGTGATATCCATAAGAGATTGAAGTTGAAGTTTTACTTCTGATTCACCATAATCACCATATCTTGTTTTTCTATATAGCACTCTTGCTTCTCATTTTGTATTAATTCATATGAAGGGAAAACATGACATCCCATATTTTTCATTTCTTTTCTTAATGGTTTATATTGCCATTTAGATAATTTTAAAGACGTTGCGATACCCAATGCTTGGTCAGCAGAGCAAGCTCTTTGATTTGCATTCAGACTGGCTCGTAACATTGGAGCACCTTCCGAATGTTTAATTAGGTGCTTTAATAATTCAGCAAAGTCGGTCAGTTTTTCATTTTCGCCTGCTTTTTTGGCCAACGCATAAGCTAAAGTGTCGAAGTCATTGTCTGATAGCAGAGCTTCCGTTATTAACGGGGTACTTTAAGGTCAAGGTCAAAAATCATATTGAGTCTTTAGATAATGTATAATAATACCAGGATAAGTAATTTTAGACAATGAGTTGTTTAATGAATTTACGGTCCTGTGACAACATGGTCAAAATGTGCACTTTTAATTAATTTATATCTTTGGAACGTGGTTCTTTAAGGTCAAGACTATAAGTGGTGTGGGGTCTTTAGTTATCATATAATATTACTGCATAGACAAATTCAAGAAACTAATTTATTTAAGGCACATTAGCCTTGATCAGAATATGGACTAAACATGCATTTTTATTGACCTCATATCTTCTAAACGGGCACGGTTGGGGTCAAGGTCATACGTTATATAGCTTAGGTAGGATCTAAGTTACAATACCTGAAAGTTTCAGCTTTACATCTTAATATAAAAAAAAGTTATGACGAAAACAAAACCCGTTTTCATACATTTAAAACCTGCAAAGTGCATTTTTTTATTTATTGAGACCAAAAAAACCGATAAAATTATAATAATATTAAATGTTAAGATGATAGTAACAATACCACATACTTAGATTTAAGGAAAATTGCAATTTTTTTTTTCAAAATTCCTATGAAAGGGAGCCCCGTTTTTCCGTCCACTGTGCGCCGCTAAGATTACTTTTAGGGAAGTGCATCTGCATAAGTAGGTACTACATAATATCATTATATTATTATTTTTTTTCAAATAAAAATCGCGCCTTTATTTGCATATGCTAAACCATAATAAAACCGCTGTGGTCGATCGGTTCCCAGTGTCCTTCAATTATTTTTATTGTGATTTGTTCCGGACAGGGGGTGCACGTGCACCTCCTTGCACCCTCTTACCGGCGCCCATGGACGCAGGAGGCGCTGTTGGACGCATATAAGCTGGGAGAAATACTAGTGAACAGATGCTTGACCCATTGGTTATAAACGCGTGAGTATACGTAGACGTTATATTCTTAATTTCATTTCATTAATTTAATCGTGTTACTTAACTATAAGAAGTCATAATGATCCCGTTTGAAGGTGATTATTTACTAGATAGTAAAATTGAGCGTCTTGATTCTAAACTTTAGTTAATATTGGAATAAAATTGTTTTCATAGCCTTTACCACGAGCACCAAGGCTGCACTCTTCGAAACGTCGGGAGAAAATAATAATATAAAAAACCACGATAAATCCGAAAAATAGTTTTATTTTAATGTCTAACATTCACAGAAACCGCATAAGAACCATTATAAATTAATATCTCAGGATAATGAGCATCTTCAGACTTACAATTCGTATCTCAGCATGAAGAACTATTCATTGCAATACATTGTGGTTCAACTTTTTGGATGTACTGATGCACTATTTAATATGAATGTTGCCATGTTGTGGTTCTCGTTACGCGAGCAAATTGCTCGTCATTCAGTGGGATATCAAAATCCTTTCATATTTTGAATTGTTGCGGCTTAGTTATTCAGTCTGGCACCGTATAGCGAAACAAAACCTAGCTTTCACGTACCCTGTATGAAAGATCATATATTGCAGCCAGAGCGCGTCGCAATATATTCTTTGGCACAGATTTTTTTTTGCGGTACGAAGTATTGATGCAGAATAGATAGTTACTTAACGACATCAAACAGTATAAATAGTTATAGACCGGACACCAGAACCAAAATTGTGCTTAAAAATTGTTACCAATTGGTGTATACGTACCTATATTGTATAATAATATAATAATAATATCAGCCCTGTATTATATACTTGTCCACTGCTGAGTACGGGCCTCCTCTACTACTGAGAGGGATAAGGCCTTAGTCCACCACGCTGGCCTAGAGCGAGTTGGTAGACTTCATACACCTTATAAATTCCTTTAGAGTACCTCTCAGATGTACAGGTTTCCTCACGATGTTTTCCTTCACCGTTAAAGCAAACGATAAATTCATAAAGAATACACACATGATTTTTTAGAAAAGTCAGAGGTATGTGCCCTTGGGATTTGAACCTGCGGACATTCGTCTCGGCAGTCCGTTCCACACCCAACTAGGCTATCGCCGCTTGCTTACTTATTGTATAATGTAGTGCAGAAATATTTATAAAGGAGTCGAGGGTAGTGCGACCCGGCCTGTTCTCGATCTACCGTCCTAATAAATATCAATCTCGTTTTACGTGTGTTTCATTGCGCTTCGTCCTACACAATATCTTGTGAATATCTCATTATACATACTACCGATTGGTAATAAGTCGTTGTTTTAATTAAAATGTCAGTGGGAGAAGACGTCACAGCGTTCTTAGATATCAATACAAAAATAAAATATTAACAGAAAATTCCATTAAAAACGTGCAAATTACGATATGGAAAAAATGAATTATTTTACATTGTTTTTTTGCTATTTCGTGGTAAATCAAATACCAATAGCATGAACGCAAAATTTTTGTATGACAATCTTCGCAAAGCCGTTTTATATAATCTTAGAACTCTTTAGGTATAGTACATGACTCTTATTAGCATTTTCACATAGGTACTTCACTTTCCTTTCACAACAAACATTCTACATAAACCTCGGTCTTCAAAGTTTCCTTGTCAACGAATAACTAACAGGAGTGCACGCGTAGAAGGTCAGTTTCCACTATAGGAAACTACGAGTGTTGGAAACTTTCGAAACTCGGGCCAGAACTAATACATAAATACTTGTTTAGGTCTTAAAAGGACTTACGTCTGAAGTTTTGGGGATATCATATTAGAAATGTCTTTAATGTGAGCTATTGTAGGAGTTGTAGTGAGTGTTGGTTACAAAGTTTAATGACTATATACTCGTTGTAAATTGATGGGACAAAATCGTGTATTTTAGAGATACAACAACAGACTAATAAAATTAAATAGTTTTAATGAAACATTTATAATATTTCAGTAATATTATTTTATAGATACGGGTCAGTAACGAGATAGGTAATTCATAATTACACCCTCGAATTTAATATATTTGTAAACCATTTTATACATAAATTTATTTATATTTATTTATTTAGGACAGCCAGTATTTGTTACAATGCTGCTTACACTCAATAAAAGAAAAACAATATTATAAAATATAAGAGTAACACCTTCTTAAGGCAGTTGCGATATATAACATAAGATAGTAGGGCCTTTATTGAGATGAAATATTTTTCTCCAAAGTAATGCTTAAAAATGTAATAGAATTAATTTCTTTCCGATACATTTAACTCTATTAATTATTTACAAACTAAAAGTGAGTTCAAAAAGCTTTTATTACTTGTTAATAAAAAATAAAGATTGGTAGCATGTCTAAACAACTAAGTGGGATTTGTTTTAATTAAAAGTTACGACTGTGTATAGAATTTTATTGTCGGGAGTCCCAACTTCTCTTGAAAACAATCCTTTATGTGCTCCGTTTTTGCATTTATGTTTCTTCACATCAGGTCGGACCGATTTATCGGAACGATAAATGTCGTATGCATATCGGTGTATGTTTTATATCAGCACTGTTTAGAGCGAACTTAATTTTTTTTGGGTAACAACAAATTGACCAGACTGAGCATTTAGATTAACCGTAACTATAGTATGAATAGCAACCGTCGAAAGTCCGCCGACAGCAAAACTGTCGGTCCGACTTATCCTCTTCGCAAACTTAAGTCTCGTAATACAAATGCACTGTAAGCATGACGTATTCCGAAGGTAGTATGCGTGCGTTTGAGCATATGGGCCGTGGACAAGATGCGCTTCTTTATACATAAACGCTTACGTTAGTATTAATTAGAATGACATATCCTACCGATAGACTTATCAATACGGTATGTTCCTCTCCGTTCCCCTCATTGACTGTCTCGGCGTAGATGTAAATGTACACGGTACAGGTACACTACCGCGCTGAGGTTCTGTTTCCAAATAATTGAAACTCGATTTTTTCATCTTAAAAATTACTGTAGCAGCTCGGAGTCAGGAAGTTGCCTCGGAAAGCACGTAAAACCGTTGGTCCTGCGCCTGATCTCTCTCCGATCATGTCGGATTTGCTGTCTCACCCAGTCTAGGACTATGAGAGTGAAGGAACAGAGAGTGCTTGTGTATTGCGCACACTTGTGCACTATAATATCTCCTGCGTACTTGGCTGATCTCCGTTGAGATTGGCTGCCGTAGCCGAAAATTGGTCAGGAAGGATCCGTGTTTTTATATATTTTTTTTTATTTTCTATTAGCGTTAATGTTTGGCTACGAGCCTACGGCTCAATGTTTATAGTTTCGCAAACGATATGCTATTGTTCCAGAATTGTCGGTACTTTTACTTATTATTCCAACAGTAATTTAAAAATCTGATTACATTTACAATTCGATTACATTACGACTTGTGTGCAAAGGGACTAAATATGATCAGGCGGTAAAAGTAAGTACCTACGTTTATCAGAATCCAGAAAAATATTTTTTTACTTTTTAATCAATAAGTTTAATAATTAAATTTTGAATACGAAATGTGGTCGAGACTCGATCTCAAAACAAAAAGTAATGCATACCTATTAATTATAAGTGGATTTTTAATTAATATTCTTTTGTTATATTTTAATTTTTTATAGTTTATTTTTGTATATAAGATTTCCTATGCGTATCCACATCTACTTCGAAAGTTATGCAATTCTTAAAGGCTAAATTAATTAAAAAATCTCTATAAAATCGTTTAGTTAAAAATATAAGAAAAATTATTATATTAAATTACAATATCACTATATCAAAAAGAAAAGAATAATAAAAGAATTAACAAAAATTCGTTGTTTGTTTTTGCGCTATAAAATAAAAAAGAACAAAATAACGGTAGTAGGCCTTGTTCTGCACGAATTATGGTCACGTTAGCTTATAGTTTACAAATTAACTATTCGGGTAAAGAATCGTTTCTTAATATAGAAGCCTTATTAAGATATTAATTTTTTGTTCATCAAGTTATAGTTTTTAAAGAACAACTGTTTTACTATAATTATTTTGAGGAAACTAGATGTTTTTAACGCTACTGCAATATTAAATTGTATATAAAATAATTAAAATTAATATTAAGCATTAATTTCTGTTTACTAATTATCGGCGTATATCTTAACGTATCAAATTATATTCTTACAAAGTAAAGTTAATTAGGTAATTAATAATACGTTAATTGTAGCTGTTAGATTCGAGTTCTGTTCTTTGTACACACAAAGTTACAAAATAAACATCTTATGTAACCTATACCACTTATTATGGTAACACACAACACTCGAGGCAATAAATTTACTTTGCTTTTGTAAGATTACAACCTTATTTTCTTAAACACAAACACACGATATTTATATCTTAAATGGTAAGCAAAGACGTAACTTGTTATTTTTATATACGAGTACAACAAAGTGATCCCACTGTATGATGGTAAGTGGAGTGGGGTCCAAAAGAATGTCAACTAACGAGAGATGATTACCCCTCGACAGTCGACACAATTATGCCGGCCTGTTGGAACTGGATATTCACAGGCTGATCTCGAAACGCGACAGACTTACGTGGGCCACTATGGCGGGTTTTAACACCTTGTGTACGCTGTAATGTATTAAGAACGGAGGGGTCATTATGCCATACCAATTTAAAAAAAAGGAAATAGATAAAACAGATACATATATCGACTTAGATTTATACAATTTATAGATAAGTAGGATTGCTACATATGACTCATTCATTCTATTTGTATTTAAAGTTACTTGCAAACGTTAGCATTACAAATTAATTGTGTTGCTCGCTCCAGCGGAAGGTTGTATGATGGAAACGCTTATTCAAGAGATTGGAAGATCAAATTGTTCTTAATGTATTAATAGAAGGAAAGTTTTCTTTTATATACCTTAAAAGTTGTATAAAGTAGAGGTCTTTGATTTTTGGATTGCTTTATGTTTAGACCAATTAATAGTTTATATAGAACGTTCTTTTAACGTATAAATATTAATATTTCTTATGTTTAGACATCGTAATAAAACTACGTACTTATCTTCTTGAAATTAACTTTTTATACTAAGTTACTCGAACCGTAGATGTAAAATAAAAAAGAGTAAGTTTCGAACAAAATAAATATCAATAGAAAGTAATTATAATTTTACACGCCGTAATGCCACTACTACGACTCTAAGAGGTAGGAGAAAGTTTTTCGAAGCGGCATTACACTTTCAGTCCGAAGTACACTTACGCACATGCCATATTCGCACTAAGGTTCAAAATAGTCAAAAGATCGGAAAAGTAAAACCGGGGTTTTAGTTCGATATTCATGGATGATTTATGGCACAATGTTAGCTGAGGTGGATACAAGTATGTGGTTTCATTTATTAACACAATGTCAAAATGACCCTTTATATGTAACACAATTATCACTGACATAAACTTCAGATCCAACTAGAAGTTTTGCGACAAAAATTCAATTAGACAAATAACCAAATAATAGTTTTTTTTTATTGCTTTGAATGACGAGAGAAGCTTGCCGTTCGGCTGATGGTAAGCGATACGACCGCCCATAAACAGTAGAAACACCGTCCGACACCTTGAATTACAAAGTATTGTTTAGTATTCCACTGCGCGCGCCATCCTGAGACATGAGATGTTAAGTCTTATTACGTCCAGTAGTTACACTGACTACAATGTCCTTCAAACCGGAACACAACAGTGACTACACACTGCTGCTTGGCGGCAGAAATAGACATTGCGGTGGTACCTATCCAGGCGGACTCTCACATATGAAAGACCTTCCACCAGTATTTTTTTCTAAATGAAGTTATTATTCCACCTATAGTACATGCACATCGAACTCCCTTTGCTAGCTGAGTGAGTGAGTGAGAAAACTACCACCAGTAAGTAGAATCAAGCACAAATCCCTAACTTCTACAAGTATGATGTTAGTTCAAATATAATTTACGTGCGTAGGCGCCGTAATTTATCACGTGCCTTCGAGGTGACAAAGAGGCACTTTGAAACGATTAATTAACATTTAAACCGGAGGCCGGTCGTAGCGAATATTTCAAGCCAACAATGTTAGGCATCAAATTGCGTGTCTTGATCTTAACAATGAGTTAAATTGGCCTTCTTGTGTTAACCTAGATTTAAGTGGCTTTCAAATTACAAAAGGACGAATATTTGCTGGCAGGATATATTTATATTCGTTTGGATAGCGACCACCGTACCCAAGGTGTTAAAACCCGCCATAATGACCCACGTAAGCGCGTTCCGGGATCAGCTTGTGTACATCCGGTTCCAAAAGGCCAGCATAATTGTGTCGACTGCCGAGGAGTAGTCATCTCTCGTCAGTCGACATTCCATTGGACCCCACTTCACTTATCATCAGGCGCACAGGGTTCACTTTTCCCTGCATGTATAAAAGAAAATAACCGACTCTGAGTTATTAGTGTAACAATTAAGTTCTATAGTAATTGTATGGAATCTAAATATCGAGTGTGTCTTGTAACAATTTTATGTGGACTTCCAATTAATTGATAACGTCTGCGCAGCTCCTAACCGAGCATAAGCAAGGGACAATACAGTATACTATTTTAAAGTTTCATTTTTATCGAACGGTTTTAAAGACGTGTTTTGCTTAACAAATAAACTGAATAACAAAACAATTCCTCGTTAGCATCGATAACAACCATCGTTTGAGTAAATTGAAAAATATTTAGCGGAGCTGTTCAAAATCTATTTCGAAGAAAATGGGACGGACATAAAAATGTAATGGAATTTATTTGCATTACAAAATTGGCATTTTAATGTGGGTAGTACTAGTTGAAGCTGCGGTTTCACTTGTGTGATATTCGGTTTGGTGCCAAATATTAAGTACTTTATTTCTTTTAGGTTTTCTGTACTATATTTCATCAATGTGGTTTATCCGTGAGTGTTATTTCAAAATATGTTTAGGTTATATACATTACGCTTTTAACATCTAAGGGGTGGGCAGTGGTGCAAATTTTCACCAACTATTTTCCGTCCCATAATGTGATATGTGAGCCTATCATCTAATTAGACCCACCTTCCAGACTCCGGGCTGATACGGATCTAAAAACTTAATATCACTGCCCGACCGAGAATTCGAATCCACGACCACTGTATTGTACCGCATACCCAATACAACTACGACACCAAAGCGTCAGTATAAAACATGTTTTTTTAAGTAGTTTTCATTCCTTTACTACTCATTTGTGGTAGATCTCAAAGTAAATATGTTCCGAATATTGCTAAACAAAATTATCATATTCCGCCGAGATGTAAGTTCGTGCCAGGTTTCTCAAACTATTACCTACGTTCGAATTTACTTCGGTAAACTAAGATAAACTTCGTATTTGTATTCAATTTGATTTGTATTATCTTAAGTTACTTAGCAAATTAAGTTTAATAATATACATCTGTATGGTAACAATATAAGAGCTATATTACTTTGTGCAAGCACTGGTTCCGTTTTTATTACTAAAGGAGTAGGCAGATATTGTACGGGCGTTTATATTCATCCTATGATCTGATGAGTTTGTCATCATTAGCTACACAATTCTTATCCTTTACGAATCAGCGTTTATTTAATAAATAATTTATCCAAATTGCTTGAGTTGCTTGATGTCTCCTTAAAGTGAATTGTGAGGGTGCGGTTTGTGTAAAATTATTTATCCGATCTTTTGTAGCTAGGTTAGGAGATGACGCCTCTTTACGTAATATCTACTGGCCGTTATGCTTCGATTGTGTGAAGCGGGTATACGACTGTCATAATTACCCAAAAATTCTTTATATCACTCGTTTTTTCATTTTCTCATATCCACATTTTTTCTAATACCCTCTAATCTATTTAATCCCCTTCACCGAATCTCGCATAATATGCTTTCGAGTAAAAATAGAACTAGAACAAGCGGTTTGATAGTCTAAGCATGCACTACATCAATAAGGCAATAAAAAAAACGTATTGTTTTAATTAAACAGTCAAGGGCTCTAGCCCGTCTATTAGGGCAAATCCGTCTTTTTGCAATTACGGTTGTTTTAATCGAAGGACACATTTTATAGCCACATGGGGAAAAGTATCAATAACACCCCTATTTACCTATAGGGCTATTAAAGCTGTCCTTCGATTAGAACGTTCGTAATTGTAAAAAGACGGATTAACCCCCTTAGACGGAATAAGGCCCCCTAATATAATAACAAATAGGAATCGACAAAATCGTATGACGTCTCTACGCTGTTCTACAAAGCACAACGTTAACACGAATGTAATTAATGTGGACGCGTTGGCTTTATTAAAAGGACTCTAGTTTAATAAATATCTTTCTGAATAGGAATTAAGTCTCTTTTGTCTGCGTTGTTCTAACAATAATTTAACACAGGGTCACTATTATTTTTAGCCGACCAAATAAAGGAGATTCTGAATTCGTATGTTTATGTTTTTTTATAATCATCACTCAACTATATATATAAGTAATGATAGTCGTAATAGATATTCTTTCTATTGAATTAATTCTTAAAACAAAGTATTTACGGCTTATGAGGGCTTTGGCATGAAATTTGAACATGGTTTCCTTACGTAACGCAGTTGAATCAGAAAAGATATTTGAAAATTCATCTCCCAAATAGATAACTGCCTATCACCCATGTAGTTATACACACATAAAGTAGTAAGTATAGACGCATCGCGCAGACGCTTCCGAAGATCGTAATGCTCTTAATTTCATAGTAGTGTAGTGATAAAGCCTAAGTCTAAAGACTAAATCAAAAAAAAGAAGTAAAAGTTAGTAAAGTAAAAGTAAAGAAAAAAGTAAGCCGCTAAGTTTCTGAAACAACTATATAAGTTGCATAATAACGCGTCTGCGTTCCAGCTAAATCACAATGACTAATTTGACATCACTTTCAAATTGTTATTCCTTAAGCTCATTACAACAGCGAAGGCATGTAGTCAACGAGAAAAGGCAACGTGTTAAATAGAAAATGCTGCACAGAAAATACAATTACAACGCCTTTAAGAGACTCGCGATGGCACATTACTTTTCATTTAGAAGTAGCAACACTGACAACAAAATAAATCTTGTTTTTGTGAGGATATTGACCTCTGCGTTTCTTGTGATGATACATAGGGGAGTATAAAATGTTTATCTACGCTAAGTTGTTGATTTTAAGGTACGTTTATGTATGAAGAAATATTCTTTATGATTAAATGAGATTTGCTCGTGGCCTCACCTGCCTTTAAAGCCTTTTCTGCTACAAAACTCTCTAAACCCTTGTATTGATTCATAGCGCTATATATACAACGCTAGCGAAATGTATTTAGAAATCAGATAAAAACATTTATCTAATAAAAATCACATTATTATTTTCTAGGATAAAATATTACCTATAAACGTAAGTATTGACTTTCATTTTGAACAACTCTGCAAAATAATAAAACGCGAACGCCTCAAACGCTTTAAAATAAATACCCATAGATAAAAACAATCTAGAATCATTCACCCAAGTTGTTTTAAGTTGACCCGACTTTACACTTAAAGCAATAAACCATAACCTATGCAAGATAAAATCCTTCAAGTCACCGAGACAACGCACGTTGCCAACAATTTCAAAGCAACGATAATGATGCTAAATTCTCATCTCCGGAGAGGCCCTGAGGCTGCAAAAAGCTGACAAAATATTAATATGACTGCAGCGGTTTATAATTATACTAAAACCCCTGTTTCAGAGCGTCACGTTTTATGATGTTTGTGGAACAATTTAATTTGAATAAATAACGGCAGTGTAGTGGTTTTTATATTAATTTTTTTTTTGACATAAGAGAAAAGGGGTATTTGATGTAGTCTGACCAGGAAAATAAAAAAACCTGCGTTTTATCAGGATATAAATGGTTGTCGTCCGTTACCATCCACGGAGCTAGAGAAACTGTCTTTAAGTTGAGAAATGAAGATTTACTAGGTTTCCAGGTACACTCATTGAACGAAATAAAATATATATACAGACGTCATTTCGTAAACATTTTCTGTCAATAATAAAGATTTGATTCCGAACTAATGAACCTATCTCATTTTTGAGTAGGATCTTGAGTATATATTTATGGTATTGAAATATTTAATAAACAAAATTTGAGCTATCATTGGAGCGCCTATCATCATCTGAATTGGCGATGTTTAATAAGTATAACTAATTTTTATAATTGAGTTCAATATTTTACTCGTATATATAATTTTCTTCGCGGCAGCGTCCGTGTGAAAAGTTTTCTGAGATAAAGTCCCGCTATACTTTTTCGCGGGATAGAAAGCCTTCCCAGGGTCTTAAATTATCTCCATACCAAATTTCATAAAAATCCAAAAGATTTTTTAACTTAGCAGCACTCATCTAATATCACACTTTAGAGCGAAACTGAATTGCATAATATTAATAGTAATATGGCCTTTGGTCTGTTTGCCAAATTTTGGCCGAATGTTGCCGGTTCATGCTTTAACTTCTAAAAACATATAAACATCCTCACAAACTTTTACACTTGTACGTCTATTGTCCCCAAATGGGTAAGCAAAGACGTAACAGCTCCACCCACTTTTCGTCTTGTGTGTTCCGTCCCATGATGTGATATGGGGCGAGCCTATTGACATATCCGTGCTGATATTTTCATGTTTTATTATGAATACAAGATTCGACTTTGTACAATCGTTAAGTCAAATAAATATTCCATATTCTATTTTAGAAATCCAATATTGATTATAAAATATGATCTTTCCATTACTTAGAAACAGTATTTATGTTCAATAAAATATATTTACCAAAGTCAATGAACAAATTGAAAGTCATCTAACTCCAACAATTTAAAACAACAATTTACCTTCAATACGCTTGAATGAACGGTAACAATATTACCATAAATAAACAATTTCAAATTATCTGCTGAAGTCTTAGGAACTTTGGCACGTGTGGTCACCCAGTTCCTAAGTCAACATCTTGGCTAGGTAAAGGCCAAGTTTATAAGGCTGGGACCAACTAAACCCATAACACTTTCGGCGTGTTACGTGGTCAGAGTTCGGCTATCGACGATATCCATGATCTTCGGGTCAGGTTTTGTTAAACGAGCGGGCGGAATAGTTACTAAATTGAATTTATTGTAAATAGAATGTAAATGGCTTTAGACTTAAGTCTATGTGTTTTTTTTTTATTATTTACTTTTCCTGATATATTTCTTTAATTATTAGGCTTAAAAAGGGTGCTGACCTCCCGGTAGGCAACGGCTTAGCTGTACTTCTGGCATTGCAAAGTCTATGGCGGATGCTGCTTACCAACAGACGAACTACTTGTTTGTTTACCTATTAAGGCAAGAAAGAAATTTACAGCAATTTTTTTTTAATTAAAATTTCATTTAATGTTAAAATGAAACCCACATTGAAATTAGCTTAACAGTACGTATTCCAAATATTTTTTGCACATATTATTAACCGCTTCGCCTGTCTGACTTTGATTTAAAGATACCAAACAAAGTATACTGGGAAACTCATAAACCGAGTCGTGAAACGAAGCAAGACGAGTATTAAAGCCAAAGTGTATTCATAAAGCTATTCGTTACCTGAAATTAATATATATAATATGAATGTATAAATGTAGGTTATTGCTTTGAAACGCCAGTATCAAAGCAATTACACATGTTATGAGAGGAAATAGAAAACGTCGTTGAGTTTTGCAGGGGAAATGTGATCTGAGAATATGGCATTATATAAATAATATTAGAGTCCATCAGAATTAGAGTAAAAATATTGCAAACTAGGTGTAAGATGAGTATGTTGTATGATAAGATGAGTGACCTTTTTATGTGGACATATATTAGTTACTTTAAGGTACTCAATCATATGCCATATTATATCAGTTTCCTTTTTTATTTTAATTTTCCTATTACTATTCAGAAAAACTTTATTTGACCCTAAAATACAAACAGACGTATTAATAACCTCCTTTTTTGGAAGTTCTTTTAAAATCAGTCCTTAGGTGTACTTACATATAATATAACACCAGTATTCCCAATCCGCTCAGCTTCCGACTTTATCTAGACAAACCGACTTCACCAAAATTATATTAAAACGCTAACTCCCGTTATAAGGGTCCCAATTTGAATGACAAAGTATTCCAGCATCCAACACGGTTCAATATCTGTCTGAGATCTCACCGCGTAATATGATTTGACCTTGCGTTCTAGCGACTTAATAAATAACTACGAAGGTTCAAATACTAGGTTTTATTCTATATCTATATAAATAAAAATGACCGAAATGTTTGTACGCGAATAACTTAGAAACGACTGCACCAAATTGGATAAATCTTTCTTTTATGTGTTCGTTATTGTCAGGAGAAGGTCTGTATGAAAAAAATAATAGCAAATATTTACAAAAATTCAAAAAGTGAGTGTGCGAATGAGACAGATGAAAAAAATATGGCGGTACGAAGTTCTCTTGGTGAGCTATTATACTATAAAAAAAGCAACTTAAGACCTCTTTCACAAGTTTCAAGTAAATTTTATTTGACTGTTATCGTATATAATGTCGGTAGTATTGATTTTATTACCATTTATTAGAGTGCGTCTTTTCTATTTGGTCGGCTTATATTATGTGGTGAATTGCATTTACTCAGGGGTTGTGAAATAGGGCTTAAATTTTGTATGTAAATAACCTTTTTTTATAATACTTATAGTCAGGGAATAATAAGGTGGAATTTCTGTAGTATGTAAGGGTTCAAATTGGTAAGTATTCACGCATTGAGCGAATATAGTTAAGCAATAACACAGACACACACACTCACGCCTTTTATCGCCGAAAAGTTAGGCAGAGGCGCAACT
This sequence comes from Manduca sexta, assembly GCF_014839805.1. Taxonomy (NCBI): domain Eukaryota; kingdom Metazoa; phylum Arthropoda; class Insecta; order Lepidoptera; family Sphingidae; genus Manduca; species Manduca sexta. Next base: position 5,996,460 of record NC_051121.1, on the reverse strand, counting down.
GGTGCACCGACTTTTCGCCGTACGTATTCCGTCCCATGGTGTGATAGTGGATGTTTATGGCCATATCGCATAAATTCTGAAATCCGGGCTGATACTGAATAAAAAAAAACGAATATCACTTGCCCGACCCGGGATCGAACCAGAGACCTCAGCACTGCAGTCGTACCGTAACATGACTACGCTAGCGAGGCAGCTATAACTTAGCAATAATCTTATGAAGAATTACTTCCGCAATCTTTGTTAGGGGTTACCTCAATTGGCCAATAATGTCCACATCAAGCTTGCTTACCATATTACTGTATCTACTAGGTATGCAATGTCGGTTAGCTCATTCCAGTGGCTGCGGTTTCGGCCTCTCAAGGTATGTTTTGACAGCTCAGAGTCACTACGAGTAATTGCAACCGTTGTATGTAGCTAGTGCTGTTTCGAAATAGCACAATTTCAGTCTTATCAAAAACTTGTTTTAGCTAGTTTAGTGGTTAAGAATTGCTTAAATAGCTGTCAAAAACATCACCGGTTCCAAGTTTATACCTACTTAAGAGGCAAGATGGCGGGTTTCGACTTACAGCTGATCGAGTAAATTTATGTTTTGAGGTTAAATATTATTGTAAAGACAGAGGCGCATTTAGCACAGCCACATTCCGCCTTGTGTATTCCGTCCCTTGCTGTGACATGGGTCAAGCCTATTGTCATATCAGGCACAAATTCCAGACTCCGGGCTGATACAGAGAAAAAAGGCAATATCACTTTGTCCGACTCGGGAATCGAACCCGAGACCTTAGCATTCCAGACGTATCATAATACAACTACGCTTCCGAGCCAGTCGTTACTGACCGAAGGTATAAAAGAGGATAAATTTATATAATCAAAAATATTTATAAATTATAACTTATTAAACTCATTGGTAGGTCTCCCTATATATATATATGTGAGAGTCCGCCTGGGTAGGTGCCACCGCAATATCTTTTTCTGCCGCCGAACAGCAGTGTGCAGTCATTGTTGTGTTCCGGTTGGAAGAACATTGTAGCCAGTGTAGTTAGTGGACATGATAAGGTTTAACATCTCATGTCTTATGATGGCGAGTGCAGTGGAGTACCAAACGATACTTTATAATTCAAGTTGTTCGATGGTGATTCTATTATTTATAGGCGGTTGTTTCACTTACCATCAAGCGAACGGTAAGCTCGTCTCGTCATTCAAGTCAATAAAAAATTGACACAATAATTTAATTTATTTAAATACTCATTATAATATGTTGTTCTTTATTTACCAAAAATACGTTGTTGTCTAAATTCAGGGAACACGGTCTTATACCCGTATAGTCCAATTTCCTTCTCGGTGTCAAGTCACAAAAGAGAATTAAATCGAGCAAAGCTATCCAAGCTTTATTCGAAACGTCTTGCGCCCGCCTTCTAGGTGTATTCGGTAAATTACAGTGCAGTGCAGTTAATTGCACAGAGACAATGGCAACAAACCAGAATTCTTAAAACGAATTGTCAAATAAACGTGAACTATCCTAAATTAGTTTTGTTGGGATTTCGGAATTTAGATATTTGTGTTATTTTGTTAATTATAAACTAGGGTTTGCTTTATTTATGTCCGTTGTATATGTTTGCCAACTTGTATATAGTGCGATAGTTAACTTGGAGTAATTTAGACGCTATGGGATAGTTGACTACTTTTTTCAACACTTTTATTAAAGATATAAGGTCAGTCGGGGGAAGTGCGCCATAAAATTTTCATAGCTGGATTCAATGCAAAATAATTTCTTTTTGTGCTGACTTAAGAATATAATTTTATTAATTTAAGAATATTTGGTATTTTGTGATAACAACCTATAGCCATTCAAGGAAATCGGACCATAAATTAATAATATTTTGCTCAAATTAAAAAATGGTAGTAGGCGCACTTGCCTCCGGAAATGGGGTAAGTGCGCCTGTGTAAAAAAAAACGCCAATATGAAACATTATAAAGAAAACACTCACTTTAGTCCAAAGAGAAATAAGTTTTACACGCATTGCTCTTGGATAATTTTTAATCAATCAATATTATAACAAACTATGGCTGTCAAATCAAATTCGGGGTAAGTGCGCCATATATATGTAAATCAGGGCTTGAAAACATTTTAGAATTTTTATTGATATATAATTTTTGCTATGTTAGAGTTTTGTGTGCGGATATGTTGGAATAAAAAATGTTAGCCCTAATATAAAATCCATTTTATTTCTAAAAACTAAAAAAACATACAAAAATTTAGGAATTAACAATTTTGAATGCGTTATAACTCAATTACTTAGAATTTGGCCTTATGACATTTGATATGTTTTAGCTGCATTATATCCAGATAACGTGCCTGATCGAACAGCAACCTATTCACGTAAAGTTGCTCTAGACCAAGATATTTCAGTTTTTCTTTTGTAAAAACGAATTAACTAATACGCCCTTTTATTTAAGTCGGCTCAAAACAAAATACCTTGAGTACAAAAAATTCTGCTGTTAAGTATAACATTTTAATAATAATAATTCATATTAGTAAAACTTATTCTCAAAAAAGGTTGGTTATATATGGATCAGGGGCAAGTGCGCCATACGACTGTTAACTGTGGCGCACTTGCCCTACTCGACAATTTTTAAGTACATTGTTTCGCATCGCTAAAAAATCATTTATTTGAGTATATATAAATAAAATTCAGGCAGGAAGTTAAAATAAAAGGTTTAAACTATGTATTCACCTTACTGGTTTACAGAAATATGTTAAATATCTTGAAATATTTGATGTTATCTTTCACGGGGTCATCTCGGTTTACAGGTCTAAATGACACTTAAAATAAAATGGCGAATAAATCGTATTAAAATGAACATAGCCATTTATGTTTTTTAGTGGAACTGTATTTCAGTTAGTAGCATAGACGTAAGATTGCGGTAATTGTATAACATCAATAGTTCTCGATTTTTTTAGGGTAGGTGCACTTACCCCGTCGGCGCATTTGCCCCACCTGACCTTATATCATCCAAAATGTAACAGTAAAATAATTTCCAAATTCACGCAATATTAAATAAGACATAAAGCTTTGCAATTTGGTGGTAGGGGGGTCAAATGACAGTATTTACAAACTGTGATGTCACCGAGTGTAACCGGCCATAACGCTGCAAGCGTGCGAAAGAGATGGGAAATAACCCCCTTAAGCCCCTACCTTTGTTTGCAACAATATTTCAAATACTACTGCTTTATTTTTCAACCAATTTTAGTGTATTATTTTATAGAAAAAAATCGTACTGTTTTCTGTTACATATATGATAAAGTTCAAAATAAAATATAAAAAGCTACCCTATTGCGCCGCTGTCTGATCTCTTGGGGATCAAGGCGTGAGCCTAAGTATGTAATACAGATTTCAGTCTACATGGAAGAAACAATTGGATGAATTTGTTTGACTATTATTTTTTAATATATGTATACGCACTGAACTATTAACAAAAATTGTAGGAAATGAGAAAATCATGAATTAAAAGGAAGTTTAAAACCCTGTTTAAGAAATGAGAAACACATTAAATCTATTATTTTATTTATTTAAATAAGGTTCTCCAACAGTGCACACATCTCTTATTTCACTTGAAAATATAAACTTGAATCAAATTCTGATATGTGTACCAGTTAAAGCAGTACACAGTCCTTATAAATGACATCCACTGTTATTTTATTGTACAAACACAAAACAAAAAATCTACAAACCAAAAAGTATCTAATAAGTAACTCAAATTGGTAAGCGTAATTCTTGAGGGCACATACAGTAACTGTGTAAGTTTAAATTATTTGTAGACCTCTAACATTATACAGAGTAATTTCATTTTGGACAATAAAGGCTTACTGTGTATGTCGCTTCCATTTCATTTATTCGTCAACTGGCATTTGGCAGGACAAAGGCAAACCTTTTAAGTTGATACAAGTTTGGAGAAAGACTTCTTGTGTTCAGATGACAATACATTTCATTGTATGTGTTTGACCTCTCATATTGTGCGTTGTAGTGTATGAATTATTTTTCTTTTATTCTAAAGTTTGTTTTATCGCCTTCATGATCGAGTGGGTATTCGGGCTGTTGACTGACAGATCCGTGGTTTGATGCACAGATAGGGCTAGTAGTATGAGTTTTCTTAATAACATTTTCTCTGGATGGGATCCTGCGAAAGGTAGGCAGGTTGTAAAATTAAAACTGAGACAGATCAATTCTGAAATCTCCGATCCAAATCATTTCTGTTTCTTTTTTTAAATGAGTGGCGTTGACTCCACCTTCAGATGGGATAAGGACAGATAGAAGAAAATACCTAGTTTTAAAATACGTGACGTGAAGGAATTGTTTCTGCCCTGAGATGCAGTTGTGTACGTTGTTTTGTCAACCTGCCCCAAAAACTTTTATAAATATATTTTATAATTCTCAAGCAGTCTGGATAATATAATAAAATTGTGTTTTATTAGAAGTCAAAGTATTCAAATGTAACGAAGAAATAAAAGACGATCCAAAATATAGTCCTGCGCAATCAATTCGTTTTCAGAGCTCTAGTCTAATTAATTTCAAATATAAAAAATAATTTAATTTCAAATTTCGAACTTCCACACCGCGAGTGGCAATTATTCCTGTAACGATCTCTTCGAGTTTCCGTGTCCATTATGCCAATGCATGTCTCGCGGGATGCCAATTCTGTACCCCAAGGGATGCTGTTGAAATGGGGTGATTATTCTCAACGACTTTACCTTCGCTTTATGGAGTCCTACGATCGACTTGTGTTTCCTGTTTTGACACTTAAGAGGAACACTTAAGAATTAAGTTTATTTACGATTCCCGATTCGACTTTAACCCGATTCCTGTCGGCTTCCTTTTCATAATTAATGTAAAATCTAATTATTATTAGAACGATTTGCAGACCGCATTGATGAGAACCTATAAGTTTTGTCGGGTTCTCATTTGGATCATTTCACCCATCGCTACTGCTATCAACTCCACCAAATAGGCCCATATATTTACCTACCAAACCAAACTGGCGTTCACTCAATTAAGCTGAGCCCTCCTCGGAATTGAAATACACCAAGCCACCACAAATTTTTAAACCACTAAATTATTAACCTGTATTTATATAGGCACAGAGGTCGTTTTTCTGAAACTGCACAGGCTGCCTCCCAAAAATGTATCTACGCTTTTGTTTTAATCAGGCCCTTCTGGAAAATGAATACACCCATAACCATGATAATGTATCAGAAGAGACTAAGGCTTTATTAAAAAAATATTTTGATTTCATCAAAATTTAGTAGGCACGGGTAAAAGTGGACGTACGGAGCGACATAGTCGTGAAATAACGACCAAGCTCTTTAAATAAAGATTAAAAAAAAACATTGATAACGCCTATTTTAATACCCAAACATAAATAATACACAGAAGATACACAACAAACCCGGGGTGCTTGAAACAATGAAGCACGTCTTGTACAAACGAGCTTCTGCGCTTTGTGTGGCCCCGATTGTGATGCAGAACTCAAAGAAATTCTTTATATTCCCATCTCTGAGGTTTGATGTTAAAAATAAATTCTTTGTGTATTTCGAAACTGTTTGAGTATACAGTAATATAAATAATATCAGCCTTGTATTATATACTGTCCCATTGCTGAGAGGGATTAGGCCTTAGTCCACCACGCTGGTCTAGTGCGGATTGATAGACTTCATCCACCCTTAAAATTCTTATAAGGAACTTCTCAGGTATTTTTTAAACATGTCGCCGTTTGTTAGCCTGGAGAGGGCCGGTCTATACAAACACATCAGACTTTTAGGTGAGAGTTTTAGATGCTCGCCCTTGAAAATTAAGCGGCCATATTGAGGGTAACCCACTAACGTGTTAGGAATTTCGGTTCAGGGCTGTCACTACGAGGATCATCAACGATTATGGATGCGCGGAGTCGTAGCGAACTAATAATCTAATCATTACCGTAACTTCTCTGGTAAGCAGGTTTCTCTCAGGAATGCAGGTTTGAGTATATAAGTTGGGCAAAATAGCGGCGATAGCCTAGTTGGTTTTGGAACGGACTGTCGAGACGAATGTCCGCAGGTTCAAATCCTAAGGGCACACACGTCTGAATTTTCTAAAGTTAGGTATGAATTCTTTGTTAATTATCGCTTGCTTTAACGGTGAAGGAAAACATCGTGACGAAACCTGCATACCTAAGTTCTCTATAGGAATTTTGAGGGTGTGTGAAGTCTACCAATCCGCACTAGGCCAGCGTGGTGGATTAAGGCCTAACCCCTCTCAGTAGTAGAGATGTCCCGTGCCCAGCAGTGGGACAGTATATAATACAGGGCTGATATTATTATATTATTTTATTATTATGGATAGCTCGTTATCGTCAGCTCATTGTATTATTTCTGAATCACCACTAAAAGTCGGAAGAGATAATGAATGCTCTCATTTCCCAAATGGTATTTCCAATATATTTTACGGAGCGATCCTAAAATAACATTGGGAATTAACACGGAAGATGATTTATTATTAACAAATAATAATTAATTTGATATGTATTGGGGTTGGTTTACTCGTGTTTTTTACTCGACTGCGGCGAAGGAAGGAGGCGTTACGATTTTAAGTATTGTAGGTATTTGGTTGGCAAACTAGCGGGTGAATCGCCTGATAAGGTAATCTCCTGCCAAACTGACAAATGTCAAAGGAATTACGCGTTGAATAACGATTGGCAAGGCAAAAAACAGATTTGTTGGACTTTGTTCAAACTTGGTAATGCTAAAAAAGCTGAAGTATGACGAATCATGACGGTGTTATATAGCCCATATTTTCTGGTATCTATAACAATATATAAAGCTGACGAGTATTGTTTTCAAGATTCAAGATTCAAGATTCAAGATTCTTTATTTGTTAAACATGAGTATACACACAAAACATGCAAGTTGTACAGTATTATACTTATATATAAAATGATCTGTCATGTTTGGCCTTTATGGCGTACAAATTTTTTTGTTTTTTGTTAATCTTTAATTACAATTCAATATAAGTTTGTTGTAATATATAGTTACCTACATGTCAAACACACTAGAATTATATAAAATTAGAAAAATGTCAAGTAATATTAATTGTATTTATACATTAAAATAATATAAATAAGAATAAATCCAGTTCTATACAGTATTGTCAAAGATACATTAAATTTTATCCATTAAAAATTCGGATATACTGTAGTATGCTTTCTCTTCAAGATGTATTTTTAGTTTTCTTTTTAATACATGGGCATTCTGGTCCTTCCAACATTTCGGTAGTTTATTGAAAATTATAGGGGCCATGCAGAAAACACTTTTTCGCATTAATGTTGTTTTCGAACTACACAGACTGAGAGTAGAGTTATCACGCCTGTTATGTATAACTTTATCGGATAAGCGTAGAAATAATTGTTGATTATTTTGTTTTGAACGCACTAATCTCAGGATCTACTTAATTGTTTATTTGCAATAGAAAACTACGTTACTTCCGAGTGTTTTAAACTTTTTTAAGCGAACGGAGCCGCAAGTAAAAGTTAGTCTTGTATAAATGTGATATAAATAATTTTATAATACCGGCATAAACTAACAATAACGACGCATTCTCATACGCCCTCATACACAATATTTTTTTCCATGATTTATACAAAACGTAAGTCGTGTAAAAAGAATTTTATTGTTTTAAAATTGTAGGCAACATAATGTATGTACGTATGGTCACTTTTTTCTTGTAACTGGTGAATTTATTGGCATATTATATGCACTCGGTACAGGATAATGCCAATATCTGACGCTGCATATTGAAGCTTGCCAGTTTGTGATGGTTGAGGTAAAATATTGATTTGCCTGTCCCCAAAATGAAGGAATGATATACTATGGTTGGAGTATTGTCATGTTTGAGACTCTAAATAAATTAGTTTTTTAAAGACGACATTTTCTGATAGTTTTGCAATCCTCACATAAAAAGAAGTTGAAATAAAACTGCTTTGCAGCTTTCGGGATCACCGGGACCACTACAGCTGCCGTCTTCGGAACGTCGGGATACAATAATAATATAAATAACCGTGATGAAATCCGTAAATAGCTTTATTTCAGTGTGTAACATTCGCGTAAACATAGAAATGATTATAAAATGATGTTTCATTGGAGTCATAAAAAATTTTAGGATTTGGTCACCGTAACACTACTTTTCACACCGAATTAGAGCTTCCGGATGAGTACACGTGGGTCATTGATGGACATCAAAAACTCTTCACGGCAGAGAGAACGTTTTATCTCCGTAAGATTATTTTGGGACTAGAAATGAACAGCGAATTGTTCAATCAAGTATTTTTATTACCGAACTCCTCTAGGACGCTTATTTAACTGCCTAAATTGTAATGTTTTTTCTTGGAACTTGAATGTAGAGGTCTAAGTCGTTAGTGAAGCCCAAACATACCCTGACCTGTTCCCAGGTTTGTTGCCTGATGGTAAGGTTGAAACATCTGTCCCCTATTCTGTATTATTTCAAGGTCGACAGCACCCATGATTCTGCAGGTATTATGTCATGGCGGTACATATCAATGATATTTACAAAGCTGCCGCTAGATGTCACTTTTCTAAAAGCGCATCATCATGACCTATTCATTCAAGAAACAAGTCCACAACTGCCACTATTATAGAACAATTACTAAATAACTAAAGGGTTAAAGGTGACTAAAATAAATCTAGCCATCGTTCACAGTTAAGTAAATAGACAGAGCTTGAATACACCTCCTGTTTAAACTCGAACAAAGCAATAAACTACTATTAGCGAACAATTGGCATAGTTAATGTCCGTTGTCTTCCGACCAAGATCTGATTTGGCGTTGGAAACCCGGCTTTATTAGTTTGAAATTTAACTAACACCAATTAGATTGTTTAATGTTTCGGGGATGGAGTTAATTAGCAGCGTTTCGGATGGATATTGTTTATTAGTGGAGATTCAGTTGTAGTGTGCTGTGGAAATGGGTATCAATAAATGGATATAATCGGATTTATAGTTTAATGGTAATTTAAATAGTTCAATTTAAAGTCAAGGGCCCTATTCCGTTTATTGTGTCTGTTTGAAATTATGGGCGTTCTATTCGAAGGACAGCTTCGACAGTCGTGTAGGTAAGATAGTCACAAAACCCCTTATTTATAGGTATTTATAGGTATAACAATTCCCCCTTCAGATATATATAATATGTAAATCACAGCTTCTGTCTGTCTCAACGCGATAAACTCAAAAACTACCAAATGGATTTCATAGAAATCCGGAATGGAGACAATTTGAGACCCTAGGAAGGATATAGGCTACTTTTTATACCGGAAAGATATTTAGCGGGACTTTGATCTTAAAAAACTCTTTGAAACCGCAAGCAAGAACTAGTAACAAATATAATTTACACAGCAATTAATTATATTTCATATCTATGTTATAAGACAGTTTTAGTATCGGGATAGTAACAACGCGAGGTCATAAGGGTTATTTTAGCCCGCACCGGTATAGTAACAAGTCTGCTGTTAATAATGAAGTACTAAGCGCGGAAGTTCTTTTCACACTTGGTCGATTTTCCTTCAAAAGGAAGCGGAGTCATTACGCGAAGTATCTTTTGATCAACAACCCGCTCGTTAATTATAATTGTCGTTTGTTTACGATTGTATCAGAGTATTGTGCTATATCTATGACTTTACTATAGTTATTCTAATTTTCTTTTAAAAATGTGGAAGTTTGCGAAAATGTTTAAATGTTAGATGTGAACTCAGAAGTAACTGAATGAATTAGGATGAAATTTGGAACACGCATTTCCTTGTTTAATTTATTATTGTAGTTGTAAATTTCTTTTATAAATGTGGTAGTTTAGTGATTTCTTATGTTTACGCGAATGTTAGACTATTAAACTACTTTTCGGATTCTATCGCGGTTTTTTATATTTTAGTTTTCTCCCTTGTACTTGCCTGTGAAAGTTTGTAAAAATGTTTAATGTATGTAAATTCAGAAACAGCTGGGCGGATTTGGACGAAATTGGATACATGCATAGACCATTTCATTATTTAATACATATAAATATGTACTACTTTTATCGCGGTTACTTGCTCCCGTAGGATATAATTGATTTTTAAGTAGATGGCGTTGACATCTTCCGAATGGCGTTATCCATCAGTAGACTTGTAGCGGAAAGGTTTTTATAGCAAGCGAAGCCGGGAACAACACCTAGTATAAAATATTAATATTATAAATGCAATAGTTAATGCAGCTGGATTTCAAATTCTAAATAAAATATAGGCTAAATTCTAAGCCGAGAATGCGCTCAGTGGAATAATTTTTCCCGGGAGGTGCTTCTGAACGCGGCCGATCACAATCTAATCTATATATATAAAAATGAATTGCTGTTCGTTAGTCTCGCTAAAACTCGAGAACGGCTGAACGGATTTATCTTATCTTGGTCTTGAATTATTCGTGGAGGTCTAGGGAAGGTTTAAAAGGTGAGAAAAATTCGAATAATTGCCGGGAAAATCCTCAAAACATCATTTTTCTATTTCCCATACAAACGTTTTCTAACTAATACGTAGAGTCAATTTGAGCTTTATTGCTATTGTATAAAGTTCACTGTTGTCTAAGCAATGTAGGTGTGTTCCTAACATCAAAGCAGTGTGCGTTGGAGCACAGAATATAATAATGTAATGTCGCGTTCTGAAACTCAACAAAAGTGATATCGCGGACCCGACTAAATTGAACAGTCACAAAATTTAATATATCATTAGTTATTTGGTTGGCTTCACGATATTATTTCTTTTGTTTTACTTGAAAATGCATGTTTTCGTTATGGACAATTTTTGAGCTACTTTTGCATATCTATACTTATAATAAATCTGTAGAGAGGTCAATTCTGTACATGAAATATATTTCCAAAATAACTGAAGGTGATTAGGGATCGATACTGATGCCAAAAATGCAATTAGTAAAATTTTTGTCTGTCTGTCTGTATAACCGTTATAGAAACAAAAACTACTCAACGGATTTTAACTTAACTTGGTACAATTATTTTTCATACTCCTGAGCTGGTTATAGTATACTTTTCATCACGCTACAATTAATAGGAGCATAGCAGTGATAGAAAATGTTGGGAAAACGGGAGAAGTTACTCCATTTTTTAAGCTTCCGTCATTTCGTGTGCAAGCTTAATGGTTAAAAGTTCCTTCGATTTCACCCAGGATCCCATCATCAGACCCTGACCGGACAATCGGACCACCTGCATACCACCATAAATTAAAAAAACATCCCGACAAATTGAGCACCTTCTCCATTTTTGAAACCCGAAATCCACGCGGGTGAAGCTGCGGGCGGAAGCTAGTATATAATAATAATAATATCAGCCCTGTATTATATACTTGCCCACTGCTGAGCACGGGCCTCCTCTACTACTGAGAGGGATCAGGCCTTAGTCCACCACGCTGGCCTAGTGCGGATTGGTAGACTTCACACACCTTCGAAATTCCTATAGAGAACTTCTCAGATGTGCTTCTTCTCACGATGTTTTCCTTCACCGTTAAAGCGAACGATAAATTCTCAAAGAATACACACATGATTTTTTAGAAAAGTCAGGGGTGTGTGCCCTTGGGATTTGAACCTGCGGACATTCGCCTCGGCAGTCCGTTCCACACCCAACTAGGCTATCGCCGCTTACTTAAAATCTAATAATTATTATGTATTCATTTGTATTAATCATAAATATTTAACAATAAAACCTTATTGATATCATGGTTAACTAAATAAACTTGTTAAACAAAATATAAACCATTAAATATTACCTTTTTATAAATTAAATAACAAATGTTGAAATAAAGATGCTAAACAGGGCACTATAAAGCCTTATTCTTTATTCATTATAACAGGATCCATTAATCTTTATATTTTTACCTTTGACGTAACCCAATCTCTCGGATTTCTTTCATGTACGTCAGCCGTCGAGATTTCGATTTTATCATAATTTATATAAATGAGTTTTATGCCTAAAAGCTTGTACAGTGAATGATGTATGGTAATGCGCAAAATATTAGATTAGACGCGGATTTGCTTGCTATATACATTTAATATAGATTTTGATTGAAATGTTATGGCAGCAACATCAGGAGCCTTTATTTTTTAATCTGACTACGTTTATTACCCAGGGCCTATACAACCACACTGGACTTTCGAGGGAGTGTTTTAGGCACTCATAACTGAAAAATAAGCGACCATGCTGAGAGCAACTCACTAACGGGCAATGTAGAACCACCACACAGTATTGCAAAATACCATTTGCACTTATAATGAAACTGAACATATCGAACAAACCGTTGGGGTGGGGGACGGACGGATACAAAAGCGGAAATTCCCCACTCTCGGCCACTTATATATAGACTAACTCGAATGCAATGTGTATTAAACGAATATCGATAATAAATTAACATTTATTTATTTATGTTATCGATTTTATCAAAATCTATCGATGGATTTTTATAAAATTTGGTACGGAAGTTTAAGACCCTGGCAAGGTTATAGGCTTTCTATCCCGGGAAAATATATAGCGGGACTTTTATCCCGGAAAATTCTGTAACACGGGCGAAGCCGTGAGCAAAGCTAGTCATTTATATTCCCAAGCAACACGTTTATTTTTCAAATTGTTATATTGATAAACTTATAAATGTATTTGTCGATACCAGTGTAGACACGGCTTTATTAATTCACCTTATCTGTCACTAAAGATATATTTCGCTACATAACAGTGATAAGCGAGAATCAGAGACAGACGTCCTTGGTTACGACATATCCCGAGAGACAGATTTGTATTCGATTACAAAACTATATCTCAATTGTGTTGACACGTGGATTTATCTATAGTGTATTGAATTTATTTTGTTATTTGTCAAGTAAGGGCCTATACACATTATTTTTTGAAAGCTACGCGTTTTATTTAAGTAACGAGTAATCACCAGTCTACATAGACAGAATCTATTATGACTGCCTCGGTTGCGTGGTTGTTTTACAGTACGAGTCAGTGCTGAGGTCTTGGGTTCGATCCCCGGGTCGCGCAGTGATATATGATGGGAGGAAATACGCACGGTAAAAAGTAGGTGCACCAGTTACTACACTATCTACCCCTTTTGGGGATAGACGGCGTGAGTATGTATATGTGTGTGTGTGTGTTTGTATGTGTGTGTGCGTGTGCGTGCGTGTGTTTGCGTGTGTATGTTTGCGTGTGTGTGCGTGTCTCTCTCTCTCTCTGTATGTGAGTGTGTGTGCGTACATGCGTGAGTGTGTGTGCGTCTGTGTGCGTCTGTGTGCGTGTGTGTGTATGGGTGTGTGTGTTTGTGTGTGTTTCATTTTAAGTTTACTTTAATAGCTACAAATCACTTAATTAATGAAAATCAAGGGAGCAAATGTATGAAGTATTACTGGCTAATCAAAATCCCTCGTACGATTTCTACGAACACAATTATTGTGTAATAATTTCTAGAACTATTCCACTGCAACTGCATAACTTGTTATACTTACGAATGTCGAAGAGCTTGTTAATTTGAATGCTTTGCTTCATAATATTTTCGAGTAACCATTTCAATATACAAGAATGTTTCACGCGTTATACCAATTTAATTAAATTTACTCGGTGCTCAAATACAGAATATTGAAAGTTATGAAATAATATTGAATTCTGAGCGCACAGATATTGGTATTATTACGATGCAGGTCGATTTTAAAACGTCGACCTGGTATTGTTTGGAAAGCCATATGTTCGGCAGTGGATATTCTGATATTGTATTGTATGACCATATAATAGCGTCCATTGTATGACCTCTGTGGATACAGTTTGCTTGTTCTGGCGTCAGCCAATGTATAATAATAAATATGTTAAAAAGTATAAAACCTCTGTACACGGTAACACCGCACTGGCCAGTAGAAATATCTGGCCATTAGAAGAACATAATAAGGTCAGTCGGGGCAAGTGCGCCGACGGGGTAAGTGCACCTACCCTAAATAAATCGAAAACTATTGATGTTATACAATTACCGCAATCTTATATCGATGCTACTAACTGAAATACAGTTCCACTAAAAAACATAAATGGCTATGTTCATTTTAATACGATTTATTCGCCATTTTATTTTAAGTGTCATTTAGACCTGTAAACAGAGATGACCCCGTGAAAGATAACATCAAATATTTCAAGATATTTAACATATTTCTGTAAACCAGTAAGGTGAATACATAGTTTAAACCTTTTATTTTAACTTCCTGTCTGAATTTTATTTATATATACTAAAATAAAGGATTTTTAGCAATGCGAAAAAATGTACTTAAAATTGTCGAGTAGGGCAAGTGCGCCACAGTTAATAGTCGTATGGCGCACTTGCCCCTGATCCATATATAACCAACCTTTTTGAGAATAAGTTTTACTAATATGAATTATTATTATAAAAATGTTATACTTAACAGCAGAATTTTTTGTACTCAAGGTATTTTGTTTCGAGCCGACTTAAATAAAAGGGCGTATTAGTTAATTCGTTTTTACAAAAGAAAAACTGAAATACCTTGGTCTAGAGCAACTTTACGTGAATAGGTTCCAACTGTTCGATCAGGCACGTTATCTGGATATAATGCAGCTAAAACATATCAAATGTCATAAGGCCAAATTCTAAGTTATTGAGTTATAACGCATTCGAAATTGTTAATTTCTACATTTTTGTATATTATTTTAGTTTTTAGAAATAAAATGGATTTTATATTAGGGCTACCATTTTTTTATTCCAACATATCCGCACACAAAACTCTAATATAGCAAAAATCTTATATAGCAAAAAAAAATCTAAAAATGTTTTGAAGCCCTGATTTACATATATATGGCGCACTTACCCCGAATTTCATTTGACAGCCATAGTTTGTTATAATATTGAGTGATTAAAAATTATCCAAGAGCATTGCGAGTAAAACTTATTTCTCTATGGACTAAAATGAGTGTTTTCTTTATAATGTTTCATATTGGCGTGTTTTTTTACACAGGCGCACTTACCCCATTTCCGGAGGCAAGTGCGCCTACTACCATTTTTTTTTACTTTGAGCAAAATATTATTAATTTATGGTCCAATTTCCTTGAATGGCTATGGGTTGTTATCACAAAATATTCTTAAATTAATAAAATTATATTCTTAAGTCAGCACAAAAAGAAATTATTTTGCATTGAATCCAGCTATGAAAATTTTATGGCGCACTTCCCCCGACTCACCTTAATTATTTAAATATGGAACACGTTCTTTTGTAAATAAATATAGTATTATAATAATTGTAATTGATTATAATGAATGTATTTCTCTAAAACACATAATATAATAAATATATAAAAGAGAGTGCACAATGGGATTTAGTGCCAACAATAAGTCAGGACAAAATGTCCACAACCTTCGTAGATTCAAAATTTCTGTTCGATGTTTAAATAATATTTCCGTGCAGTTAGGCGCAGTTACCACAGATAAAAACACTATACCCGTTTATAAAAACATTCCTTTCCCAACACTCATACATGCATAACACGGTAGGCAAAAGTGTAACGAGGCTATTCACATTTTTCCAATTGTATTACAGCCGCGAAGTGATTGGGTGCGAGGGGAGCGAAGTCTTTGTTTCAGTGGAAATGAAATCGATTGTGGCATGTTAGTCGATTCTCAGGTCAGGCAGTTTGTGAAAGTGTGCTATTTGCAAGGTCTTTTCCATGCCTTAAAACTGATGATCAAACCTAAAATTAGATTTTGAATTTTAATACCTATAAAAGATAGGTAAGTTAGAGGTACGGTACGGCAGGTAAGGTACGGCAATACTCCGAGGTCCTGTGTTCGAATCCCGAGTTGGGCAAAGTGATATTTGTGTTTTTCTGCTCAGTATCAGCCCAGTGTGGAATTTGTGCCCGATATGACGATATGGCGATAGGCTCGCCCCCTATCATGGGACGGAACACACTTGGCGAAAAGTGGTTGTCTTAGTTGCGCCTCTGCAAACACCGTCGGCGATAAATGCGTGATGTGTGTGGATAGATTTGCCCGGACAATCGTTTGTCGAACTAAAAATTCCACGTTGTTGTTTTTGTCTTTATTTCTGATACCTCGTGTAGACTAGGCGAATAACTTAGCGTATAATTCGTGCACGAATATAACTATGAATTATAAGAAATGAATACCGAATAAGATGTTTCCACACTCGTTTTTTGCCTATTCTTTGGTACTCGGCATAAGTGTGTTGCGTTCTGAGATCAGCCGGTGTATATCCAGTACAAACGGGCCGGCATAATTGTGTCGACTGTCGAGGGTAATCATCTCACGTCAGGCAGAACAACAACAATAGAAGGGATTTTGAAAAAACTCTATGCAACCGATCTGGAGGCATAAATGACTTAGTTCTGAGGTAACAAAAATTGATAATTTCCGCCTTTTTTGATGTCGGTTAAAAAATCAAAAACAATCTAATCGTATTTGTGGTTGTCCCACGCCGAACTATTGGCGGCATTATTTCGGTCTGACCACTTCAAATGTCATTTATTTCTAGCCAAAGGTCAGCTTTGACTGAAATAGGCATTTATTCTCACGACTAGGCCACGGTTTTGTGGTGCTAGATGGAAAGCGGTCATTTTATTTATATTTCACATAGTAATAATACGAATAGCCTTAATATTTCCGGTTACGCCTACGTTAGCGCAATACACGATAGATACCAAGTTTACTAACAAAACATAGTGTTCTAAATAAAAATGACGATCTGTCATACAGTTTTTATGAGTATAGTTTTTGAGTGTCTTTATATTAAAATATTTTAAAATATAGAGTTCGAATCTTAAAAGAAATAAATTAAATAATGGCAACTCAACGAACGTGACATGATGCCTTCATACTAAAAGAAGAATAAATAAAACAAAATAATATGTTTTTCTGTTTAGGCTTAAATTCGCCTTTAGATATTAATAGCATAAAAATATATATTATATTATAGATACTTATTTGTAATAATGAAATATATACTCTTGAGAATTCCATGAACAAATAATTCGCCAATGTTTTACAATATTCGATTTTTATTGTGGTACGCCAAAATTACACTGCATGTCCTGATTGTAGGAATACCATTTTCTTTCAAGTATATACTCACTTGGCCTACACAGTACTTATAATCACATATGTACAATGTAGGCCAATTATAATGGACAACGAGAGACGTCGTGTTCAACAATAGTCAGGATTATGCAGTTGGTATATTATTCGACAAAATATAGTAGCGACCGTTCCAAAAACGTCTCACTGGAATAAATAGTTATCATCCAAACTAGGGTTGCCGCAACATGTTTTATGAGGGTTGCTGAAAACTCGAACGTAATAATTAATATGTGTATGCCTTGTGTCTCATGAAAAACATTCGGCGAATGCGGTTACGTTGTTCAAGTAAGTAATTAGGGTTGTTGCGGAGTCCTTCTTAGCGAAGGCAAAAATCTAATTGGAAAAGTAAAGAATATAAATTTATGATTGGTTGTAATGTCGAAAATGTTTATTCGAAATAGGTATATACATACATACTGCGTTGTGCAAACTAGTAATCACTGGTAATTGAAATAAGTTGGTAGTAATCAAAATTAAAAAGAGTTAAATTGTATTTCAAAAACAATAGTTTTGTGGGTTTTTTACTTTCTAAACTATTTCTTAGGGGTTAATCATCGTCACTACTCCGCAAAAATTACACGAACGCGGACACAGAGGCGGAGATAGTACATTTTTGTGGAATTTTTTAGAAATAATTATGAATCTCTTCGATAGATCAATCGATAACCATAATGATAATTATATTATTTGTAAAACAATTAGTAGAATCGTTTCAGTAGTTCCAAATATGACATAAAACATTTACGTGTTGTAGGGACCTGCCTCACAGGGTCTTATAAATATGAGGTGACCCGGCGAACTTCGTACCGTTATATTTTTTTTTTATTTATCATTCGTACACTCACTTTTCTGAAATTTTAAAATATTTAATATCATTTTTTTATATTTCTTTTCATACAAACTTTCTGTTAACAATAACGAACATATAAAAGAAAGATTTATCCAATTTGGTACAGCTGTTTGGGAGTTATGCGCATACAACCATTTCGGTCATTCATTTTTATTTATATAGATTTTAAAAGTATTAAGGGTAATCTGTAGGCGCCAACCAAATGGGACGTGTGGAACGACATACAAAAAAGTTCCTTAAACAAGGATAAAACAAATGCTTACTCCTTTATAATTAGCATAGGTATCCATCCAGAAGGTCTAGGTTTCCTGTAATTCCTAGATAACTGGAAGTATTTTAAAGTCAAGGTAATTTAACCGCCATTCAATATTGCATTGCACGTGTAATGTTTGACGTCACAGCAAAACTATGAAGCGTGCAACATGCAATTTTCATTCTTACGTGGAATGGTATTTAATATTAACAATGTACTAATTGATTCAATTGTTGGAATTGTATACAGGTAAGCTATAATATCAAATAATCTTGCTTTAATTACGCTTCTTGCTTGAAACGACAGTTATCTTCTTAAAAAATAACTTAACAGTAAGAGATTCGAACCGTAGCTGTAAAATAAAGACGTGTAAGTTTTCAACTAAAAGTCTCGGAACTTTTGTTTTGGAAAAAAAGTTCACGCGGACGAACCCACGAGCAAAAGTTAGTGTATCATAAAACAATTTATGTGCATACATCTATTTCCGCAATCGTCCCATGACGTCATTTTTTATTTCTTTTTTGTTTTCGATCATAGGGGAGGAAAAATATGAGTTATACTCAATAAACATAGAACAAAAAAAACTATTTTATTGGTATTGGACTGCCACAATAACGCATTACGGTATGATGGTAGTGCTGAGGTCTCGGGTTCGATCCCGGGTCGGGCAAAGTGATATTGGATTTTACTACACAGTACTTCGTCCGGAGTCCGGGATTTGTGGACGATATGGCGATAGGCTTGCCTTTTATCCCATCATGTGACGGAATACACATGGCGGAAAGTTGGTGCACTAGATGCGCCTGTGCCTACGCCTTTCGGAAGGCGCGTGTGTGAAAAAGTGTATATAAAACGAATATGACTAATTAATAGTTGATTATATTTTCTTGACGCTAACAAATGTTCTTTAAGCGAGAATTTTAAGAATCCCATAATGGCCTTTTCATATTGCTAAGTCTATGAGTCATGGTGGCTACTGACCATCAGGGCCTATATTAAAAAAATCTAAAAACCCTTACAAAAAAACCCTAATACCTAATTTCTTTATGTTATTGTTTCAACATTTCACAGAGCGGTCGTTTCGCAAAACTAAACAAACATTAATGCGTGGCCCTTTGCATCATTTATTTGTTGTTCTAGGAAAAGCCATACAAAACGTATGAAAGTCAACTTAGTGGCCGACCGGCACGCGACGAGAATTTATTGTCCTTCGGGCATTGACTGCCGATTTAAGAGAGAGAGGAAACGTGCGCCGCATAATCGATCTGTGATAGCCTATTGACGAATCAAAAATGTATTATGTTCTTGTATTAAAAGAGCTATGATGATTTTATGACCTAAAATAACGAGAAGAGAATGAAAAATACAATGAAGTATATAGTGTTTTTAAAACATCTAATATACAATATAAGTTTTGTATTATACTGTCCCACTGCTGGGCACGGGCCTCCTCTACTACTGTGAGTGTAAAGGGTTTAATCCATCTCGTGGGCCTAGCACGGATTGGCAGACTTCACATACCTTCAAAATTCTTATACTGAACATCTCGGTATGCAGGTTTCCCCGCAATGTTTTCCTTTACCAATAAAACAAGCGATAATTTACAAAGAATACACACGTACTTT